>NW_017280454.1:48171-81969 GCF_001594065.2 Cyphomyrmex costatus | reverse complement strand
TGTGTGTGTGTGTGTGTGACGCATATCAGGACCCTAAAGTTCGTCATTCCTCTAGTATTTTTTGACTCCAACCCTCTCCGTTAAACTTGTGTGTGTGTGTGTGTGTGTGTGTGCGTGTGTGTGTGCGTGTGTGTGTGTGTGTGGGCGCGCGCGCGCACGCGCGCGCGTGTAACAGAGAGGGTTTGGAGTAAAGAAAAAAACTAGAGGACGAACTCTAGGGTCCTGATCTGTAATGTAAATCCAATCGAGCAACCTCCACGCGATACATCTTGGATAATTTTAAGGCCGGCGTATTTAACATTTAAAGACTCATAACTCAGGTTCTCATCCAGAAAGAGTTTATGATATGTGTTTTTAAAACGTCTCAACATAACCTACAAGAATCTGAAATAAAAAGTGGGGGGTTTCATTTAAAAAAATTATGTTGATCTTGACGTGACTTTGACAACGCCTTTCTAGGTCAAATAATTATTATCGTTAAATGCGTCTTTTTAAGCTTTACAACTTTTGTCTGAAACATTTTTTCCTAAAATGTATCGTTTATCAGATATTTGGGTGTATCCTGACTTTTGACCCACTCTGTATAATAATACAATGTGACAGCGAATATGACCTATATATTTGTAGCAGGGTATATAGGTATTATACTTATATGAATTTTCTTGGTTTGTACAGAAAATTAAGAAGAGAAAATAATTGAGAATTGTAAGTATTAGGTTGATGCAAAAATAATGTCGGTGTTTACTAGTTTAAACTGATGTTCTATCCTATAATAGGGATATATTTGATTGTTCATATTGTATCATTTTCAAGCACTGCAGATTCCACTCTGTTAATTGTGCTATTAATTTTGTTTTCAATGTTAACTTTATGATTAATTACACAGGCCCACAAAAAAATCCTGACGTGTAGGGGTCAAACGGGTTACGGATTCGGTTTCAGCGGGAAAAAATACATGGGAATATCATAGTAGCATTCATCGCACAAAAAAAACAATTTTTTTGTGGGCCTGTGTTATTATCATTGTTATTAAATATGAAAAAGAAGTAATTTTGAATTTCTTTTAACATAAATTCAAACTAGGTTTTAAAACAGCGGAAACGAGTTGTAGAATTGATGAAGCATTCGGCTAAGAAATTACAAATAAACGGACAGTATGACTGTTTCAAAAATTTCATAGCGGAGGTGATAGTTTTGAAAAGGATCGAGAACGACCTGCGCAGTCATTGACAGGCAATTGTTGTACAGCGAGGATCTATTAAAAATCACTCAAAAGAGATTGCACAGTAACTAATCAGTCAACAGTTTTTGATCAATCAATAGTTGTTCTTAATCGAAACAGACAAGTAAAAAACCGACATTATTTTTGCATCAATCTAATAACTTGAATATATGTTAAAGTAATTATGAAGAATAATAATAGATCCTCTACATATTATTAGTGATTGATATATCTTTAGCTATTACACGTCTATATCTATACTGACACAGCCACACCTATACTAAGTTAGCCCCCCACTTTTTGAATTCACTTATTTTGAGAATTGTGTTGAATTGTGCTAGGTTTGTGCTACATTGTGCTCGAATATTAATATCAAAATACGAAAAATACTTTAAAAAATTTAAAAAAAAAACATATTTTAGGCCAGCCCCCCATTTTGCGATTTTTTTAACTTTTAAGGTTGTACTAATTTGTGCTAACATTGTGCTAAAGTGGTATTCAAAAATAATGACAACAACAAAAGATATGATAGAAAAACGATTTTTTACAAAACCGAATAAAAATAACGCTAACATTCGTATCCGTCATTCAAATACCACAAAATTGCATATCTGAATTATGCTAGCCTAGCACAAGTCAGCACAACCGTTAGATTCGCTGGCACAACGATATTAAGAGTACTTTACTCTTGAGCGTGACCGCTCGCGGAAGCATTTTTTGTTCAAAATTCGGATTTACAACGCTTCGATGTGAATGATACTGCATATCTGAGTTGTGCTAACCTAGCACAAGTCACCACAACCGTTAGATTCGCTGGCACAACGATATTAAGGATACTTTATTTTTGAGCGCGACCGCTCGCGAAAGCATTTTTTGTTCAAGATTCGGATTTACAACGGTTCGATGTGAATGATGTTGCATATCTGAGTTGTGCTAGCCTAGCACAATTCAGCGAATCTAACGGTTGTGCTGATTTGTGCTAGGCTAGCACAACTCATATATACAGTATTATTTACATCGAAGCGTTGTAAATCCGAATTTTGAACAAAACATGCTTTCGTGAGCGGTCGCGCTCAAGAGTAAAGTACCTTTAATATCGTTGTGCCAGCGAATCTAACGGTTGTACTGACTTGTGCTAGGCTAGCACAATTCAGATATGCAATTTTGTGGTATTTGAATGACGGATACAAATGTTAGCGTTATTTTTATTCCGTTTTGCGAAAAATCGTTTTTCTATCATATCTTTTGTTGTTGTCATTATTTTTAAATACCACTTTAGCACAATGTTAGCACAAATTAGCACAATCTAACACAACCTTAAAAATTGAAAAAATTTCAAAGTGGGGGGCTGGCCTAAAATATGGTTTTTTTTTAATTTTTTGACGTATTTTTCGTATTTTGATATTAATATTCGAGCACAATGTAGCACAAACCTAGCACAATTCAGCACAATTCTCAAAATAAGTGAATTCAAAAAGTGGGGGGCTAACTTAGTATAGGTCACAGTCACTTCAGCACAATTGAATAAAAGTTACACAGAAATTTTGTGCTCTTTTGTTGCTAATTTGTTACTCTATTCCCGATTTTTTTGCTCCACCTCTAGCCACCTCGAGTTAGCATATTACTTATAAATTGTTAATTCTCGAAATATCTTGACTGATTACGGTTCTTTGATTTTGTTACTCGCGATTTCCAATGAATTCGATTTTGTTGTTAACTCTGACACAAGAAAAACAATTAGTTTATTCGGATTGGTGTCTGCACCAAAATTTTATTCCCATACTAATTATTTTTTATTTGTTACAGTTAGCAAGAAAATTGGAAATGGATATATTTTAATAATAAATGTTAGCATGAACATTTTGCTACAAAAACATTTAAGCAACAATTTCTTTAAGCAAAATTTAGAGAGCCCCGCGAGGGCGCCGATCCGAATGAACTAATTGTTTTTCTTGTGTCAGAGTTAGCAACAAAATCGGATTTGTCGGGAGTCGCGAGCAACAAAATCAGAGAACCGTAATCAGTCGAGTTATTTCGAAAATTAACCATTTATAGATAGTGTACTGACGCGAATCGCTAAGGATAGTTTTTGAAGGTTGGGGATGGAGCAACAAAATCGGGAAGTAAGTAACTAATTAGCAACAAATTAGCATAAAAGGAATATGCCGTATTTATTAATTTTTTTTATTTTTTTGAGTGGCTGTGCTAACTTTATTCTTATGTTAGCAACACAGCCATTAGTTTCTCAGAATTGGATGGAGCAACAAAATCGGGAATAGAGCAACAAATTAGCAGGGTTGGGTAGTAACTAGTTAAAAAGTTAAAAGTTAAAAAAAAAAGTTAAAAAGTTAATTTATTTTAAAAAGTTAATAACTTTTAATTTAACTTAGTTAATTTTAAGTGCATTAAATTTTAACTTAATTAAGTTACTTTTAAACGTTAACTTTTTAACTTTCTTTTTAAGTTAAAAAATTTTTTTAACTCTTTTAAATAATTTTAAAAAATAATAAGATATAATAAGACTAAGGCTGGAGTCCAAACATAGTCCAAATTTCAAGGAATGTCTTAAGATGCTAATACGGCTCTTTGATTGGTTCATGCACTAGTTTAATACCATCTCGAATCTTGCGTAACGTTCATGGATTCCGTCCTAAGAACGTATATTCTGTTCATAATTTAAGACCATCTTAAGTAATTTCTTAAGATACTATAGCCCTCTAATTGGCTTATGCGGTTATGCCTTATGTCATAAACCTTATTCCGGATCTACAATAAGTGTTTTTTGACTAATTACAGTCAAATATTCTTCTCGTATTCGAATTTAATTGATCAATTTCTTATGGCTTAAGAGTTATTGTCTTATTAAAAAGTAAACCTAATAATTTATATTGTAATTATTTAATCTCATTTTAAGAAAAATTAAGACATTTTGATCTAAAAAAAATTTTTTTCGAAATTAACTTTTTGTTCAACTTGAGTTAATTCAATATTGACTTAACTTACGTTAAGTTAATTTTTTATTCCTTCAACTTTTAACTTAATTTTATTAATTTTGTAAAGCCATTAACTTTAACTTTATTCAGTTAAGAAAAAACATTAACTTACCTAACCCTGCAAATTAGCAACAATTAACACTAAATTTCTGTGTAACTTTTATTTGATTGTGCTGAAGTGGCTGTGTCAGCTTAATAGACGTAGCTATTACGTAATATATAAGTAATACAAGTTATGTTATTGTTTAGTGTTGCTAAAGCAATTGTTATTGGTATAATCTTATTTTCGTATCTAAAGTCTTTTTTTTTTGCTATTATTATAATTTCCATCATAATTATGAGTTATCTAAGTGTTTTTTTTAAGTGATGCGTGTTTGACTACCTGTTGTTTTTATTTCTGTAAGTTGATAAGTAAATAGCTCAAAAGCCATAATTTACGTTTTTGCTCTGTCAACAACAGATAACTTCTCTCTCTGTCTCTCTTCCCCCCTCCCTCTCTCTCTCTTTCTCAGACGTAAATACAAATCTGGTAGTTCAAAATTATAAAGTGAAAATGTCTAGCGATAATTAAATTGCATGCAAAAATTTCCATTGTAAATTTTAGTCTTGAATGATAAGAATTAAATTGATTGAAAATCTCGTTAATATGAGAACTGTCGGTGGCTAAAGCAACGTCATCAACGTATCTTACATAGAATAACGATGTTAGAGAGTTTTTTTTAGAGAAACCGACTCCAAGTTCTGCATAACAATATCAAATTGGTGAAGATTCGTTAAACATTTAAATATCTGCTTGATAAAAAAAGAAAAAACTATTATTGTTGATCGGTATCGCAAATCAACTTTCTCAGGCCGCTTTCTCAATTACTTCACACGACATCCACTCAGTCAAAAAATTGGCATAATTATCGATTTGAGAGAGATTGATAGGATATTACTATTTTTCCCACCCAAGTTTTTCATAAATAGAATTTTGAAATGATTATAAATATTCTTCTGAATAATGGTTACCCTCTTAGTTTAATTTTTTCAACTATCAAAAAACGACTTTACAAAAAATTTAATCTTTTTCATTGTACTGATGATGTTATTATCGAAGAACAATTGACAACTCAGGAAGAAGAAAACAATAAAAAATTTTACAGTTTTTTTTTACAATACATTTTATTCCTAATATTTCTAATAAAAGGAAGAATTTTTTGAAACATTTAGCTTTTATACATATTGCTTATAGAGGCATAAACAACCTCAATAAAATTATAAAGGTTCAGAAGGACGTATTGCCTCAATCCTCCCAATCCGGTGTAGTATACAAGATTGATTGTAGTGACTGTGATGCGTCTTATGTTGGACAAACGAGCAGATGTTTAAAAACGCGCTTAAAAAAACACAGAAATCATATCAATAGAAATATCCAACATTCGGTTATTACACTACATCGTATTGACTTATCTCATGAATTTGATTGGGATGGTGTACATATTTTAGACAAAGAACAGATTTTAAATAAAAGACTGATATCTGAGATGATACATATGAAAAAACAAAAGCTAGGCCTGAATTTACAAAATGACACATTTTCATTTGATCCTTTATATATAAATTTATTTTCTGAGACGTAATGATTGTTTTCAAATAATTTATCTTTTGTCTATCTATTATTTTTATTTTTATTTTTTTATATAAGTATTTGACGACTCAGGGTGCCTTTGACTAAAAGTCTATATACCATCGTGTAACTCCATTTTTTGAACGACGCAAGTAAAAATTTCAGACAGCTGTGCCGGTTAGTTTAGTTTTTATAACAATTAAAAGTTGACGAGTTTGTGCTTGTTTGCAATCATGAAAAAAGAGCAATATCGGTCTGTGATTCGATTCCTGTTTTTGGATGGGAAGACGTGTGAAGAAATCAAAGAAAAGTTGCATGCCGTATATAAGGACAACGTATCCAAAAACAGGAATCGAATCACAGACCGATATTGCTCTTTTTCCATGATTGCAAACAAGCACAAACTCGTCAACTTTCAATTGTTATAAAAACTAAACTAATCGGCATAGCTGTCTGAAATTTTCACTTGCGTCGTTAAAAAAATGGAGTTATACGATGGTATACAGACTTTTAGTCAGAAGCACCCTGAGTCGTCAAACACGGGTACTTATCAAACTGCCCTCGTATATTGTCATACATGTTCTATTGTTCACTGTTTCTCTTGATTTCATCTCACAATTGTCTGTCAAACTTCTTGTCTAATAACTTTCTTTTAAATTCCATGTAAGTGAACTAAATTTTTATATTAATTACTTTTATAATAATTGTATATTAATTTATTCATAATTGTACTCACATAGTAAACGGAACAGTATAATGGAACTTGTATAATTTACTAGTACAGTGTTAACAGCCTAATCTTGACAATTATGTAAGTTAACTCATGAAAAAAACTTTTCTTTAACAAATTATAAATATACATATATTCTCTTTTTGTTCTTGCTTAATTATTTTTAGTAAATCTAACAATTTGATGATTTACAAGATTCGACTTAAATTTGGATACTACCACCACGTTATTATGTATATTTGTACGCGCTATTATTATATGCAAACTTTATATTTCATCTTTTTTGTACTGAAGAGGACCCGAACGAGGGTCGAAACGTATACGTTTTGTTATTCATTTTATATAAAAAAAAAAAATACACACTTATAACTTGTGCTCGGCTCACATTGGCATTTTATTATATTGTTTTGGAATACAAAAAGATATTTAACTTACCTCTAGCGGAAATTGTTGATGGACAATTTCGCGTTTTTCGGTTGCGTGAGAGAGGAGCCTAATAGTATGGTAAATAACATATATTAAAAAGAAAGGTAATATGTAGGCTAACAGCTCTAACGACTCATAGAAATATTTTATTACATTGAGTAGATCCATGTGGCTAGTGTTTTGAAATAGCACGTATAATTTCGCGAAATGTAGAGGAGCGTAAATAAGAAAGGGAGAGGGCGAGAGAAAGAACGCTTAGGGCTGCGCAGAATAAAAGGAACAGGGAACAGAAAATAAGAATTTCAACCTATCAGAAATCATATACTGTGAAATAAACAGTGTGTATTCCATAGTATATGATTTCTGATAGGTTGAAATTCTTATTCTCTGTTCCCTGTTCCTTTTATTCTGTGTAGCCCTTAGAGACATACAAGATCATTGATAATGAATCACTTGGCCATCACTACGCCATTGGTAGATCTCTGTAGATCAGATCGAATTATAACGAGCGTCTCCTGTGTGTATTTCGGGAAATGGGAACAGAAAGACACAACTGTTGATAAAAGTTTGCGCCGAGGCTTCACACGCTATTGTGGAAATAAAGCGGACGCGACACATTCGATGCAACGTGTGCGTGTGTGATTGCTTCCGTTACAAAAAAAAATGTTGCCGGAAAACAAATTAAAAGTACATAGAATCGCTCGCTATAAACCATTGAAAATATCTGTACTGCTTCTGTTAAATTTTGCTTTCTGTATTCAGTTACCATCGGTTCTCTTTTTCGATTGTACGTGTGCATATACTGTGTATATAAAATCATCGTATGGAAAGTTATTTTCAATTTGTCGCTTTATCTATTACTACTCTATTCCGTGCAATGCACGTGCGCGCATGTATTTTTTCACGGAACAATTATTATTCTTATAAATATTTTTAGATCAAAAATAAAACAAAAAAGAGATATATCGTACGTTGTATTATTATCTCTGATGAGCTGAATGAATATGCGATTGCTAAGCTGTCAATTTCAAGTATCGAATAAATTTAATGTATGAATATTATTTCTCAACAAAATTTTAAATATTAACAATAGAGGAGAATGTCCTAAATCGGACCGTGTTCCAAATCGGACCTCTTTAATTTAAATAAATACCATTAAGCAGATTTGCGTACTATTTATAATATAAAGTCCTTATAAAACACCGAACATGTGACAGCAGTTTGGCAGTACTCTGTCCGTTCGTAGAATAGACGCAAATATGCATTTTTGGCTACCATGCAAACATTTTTTTAAAAAAGAAGATCCTTGTAAATGATTATTTAAAAGATGTTAAAAATTTGAACGATAATTGATTTAAGATAATTAAAGAGTGTAGAATTAAAAAATATCAAGAGTTTTGTAATTACTTTTGCGGTTTTATTGTAAAATTTGTTCCAATCGTTCGAAAGAACCCGTGTCCAAATCGGACTTATACAAAAAACACTAAAAAGACGAGTAAGCCAGCTAATTCATCGAAGAAAGAAGGTTCGCCACAACCTGGTTGTAGTACTAATGATCGAGCGACCAGATCTGGTCTAAGGAACATTAAATAAATAAAATATCATGTGTTATCAGACTCTGATTGATACAATTTTTTATTGATTTTAATTCAAATAATATAAACTGTATTTTTATCTTTGAGTCTAAAATTGCTCGTTTTTACTCAATACTAACAAAAATTAATTAAAATATTTTAAAATTCTATCTAAAAGTCCATAAAAATAGGAGAGGTCCAATTTGGAACTCACAGTTACAAATCGGACCAGAAAATGCATTTTTACATTTCTCATTATAGTTTGACACAGTCAAACGTGTTAAGAGACACGTCAAAATGGTCTGAAGTAAAAATAAAGGAAATTAAATGATCTTTCGAACGGCACCATTGGTTTTATGATAGGACTTTATTTACACGCCTCATACAGAACAAAAACTGCAAATAGATCTAATTTAGACCACTCTCCCCTATTATAGAATTAAATGTACTTTAAGGATTATAACTATTTAGTTTATACTTTTATGCAATTTACTCTATAGCTGTTTAATTTATCAAAATTATCTTTTGTTCAATCGATTGAATAATAATTAGCGCGTAATCGTAATCAAAATTAGTTAAATATTTCGGCAAGATCGATCGTTCTCTCTCTAAGTAGAGGCGGAAATGTCGGCGCACGTGCAGAAAACGGATGACCTAGATGCCTAACGAAATAATTATAATCCTGAGGAAGCGGAATAGGCAATGCGACGTTTACAGGGTTAACCCACGATGGGCTTAAGAGGTAGAGAAGCCGAGGAACGTCATCTACGTCGAATTTAATTTTCTGCTATTACGAATACACATAATCACACGCACACAAACACACACACACACACACACACACACACACACAGAATGAGCAATACGTTACGCATGCGTTACGCGTGCGTTACGCATCGCGACTTTGCTTATGTGCTTGTGTACGAGGGAGGAGCGGGATAACACACACGGGTCAACAGCCTTCGACAACCTTACGGCCTTCTGCAACCTCTCTTTCCTTCTTCCCTTCATCCACCATCTTGGTTTTCTGATTCTCGGTCGATCGGACATCGACGTTCGTCACTATTAAATTTATAAGAAGACTTTCCGTGGTGAAAATTATATCTGCAGCATGTAAACAAGCAAAATATATCGAAAACGAGAAGACATTTTCTTATCAACGATGTATTTACATATTATCCTTTAATTTATATGCGAATTTTATTGCACTCTTATTTTGTAGTATATTTCTCTACTAAACGTGAACAAAAATTTGATATTATATGTATATTGTATACGCTTAGTTAGATAAAATTATATAACTTCTTTTAGTATTAAATTTGAGTAATTGATTATTGAGTATAATAATGACGATCACTTTTAAGGAAATATTTCACCTCTTAAGCTACTATGACGCAGTTTATATAAGATTGTTATGCTACAATTCTTTTTATTAAGAAAAATGATTTCGATTTGGGCAATTTCATTTCGGTAGCTCCTATCTCATATATAACCGCAGATTTTCTTGTATCTCCGAAAATTGGTTGAGCCATTGCGCTTTTATAGTCAATTTGAGGAGTGCCCTTCAACTGCGGGGAACATCTGTCGATGGCGTCGTTGCGTCCAATATTGGTCGTAGAAATTAATGCTGGGGCGTAGAATGGCGTCACGGAATAATAGTTGTTTGCACGAGAGTGCGAACACCCTCCTATTGTCGTTTGGAACGATAGCAGAAATTGAGGGGGTTCACATAATAAATTTGGAAGTTTCCCCTTTTTTTTATCTCTATAGTGAGATACGATATTCAAAAGATGCTAGACTCTTGACAAAGTGCTACTTTTATATTTAAGTGAATATAAGGGTAAGATGAGTACTTTATTTTGTAGTGACAAGTCAATGACCATAGTACGAGATTGGAGCGCGCTTATGCGTGTGACGTGCGACTATCACGTTTTAAAAATCACTATCAAGTATAATTATTTACTGCAAAATTTGATTAGTCACACGTAGAACAACTCTATATTAGAGATTTATGAAATTTACTTCTTCAGATTTATTTATACAATAACTTTTAACGCAAGTTATTTAAATGTACGTTCTATTATGAAATTTTTCACAAATAAAAATCTAAACATTTATATAGAGAATATGTAATGTCTACATAACGCGATCGATTTTTTAATTGGAAAATGTTTTTATCGTCGTTACAGCTTCGGGAAGCGGACGGGCGGCAGTGCCAGGCGACCCAATGAATGCTTCGTCCTTGAGCCCTCCGAGATGATTGTCGTGAGTAAATCTTTGCTTGGTATTTACGATAAGTGAGATGGAAGAAGAAATGCGAGAGAGAGAGAGAGAGAGAGAGAGAGAGAGAGAGAGAGAGAGAGAGACTGCGGCTTGGATCGTTAACGCTTTCGAGAAAGTTTAGCCACAAAGGAATGCTTTATTTATTCAGTTTTATGAGGGAACGTTTCTGCACACAAGCACACTCACAATCGGTTTCAATCAAAACTGGGCGAGCAAGCGCAATTTTTTTTTTCTGGTTGGTTTACCGCGGAACGCGAAACAGTAGTGGCGAGATATTCTCAGAGTGCTATGCTATGCGAAGTGCGGTATAAGCGGTAATATCGTACACGGCGAAAAGACAATGCTCTTCGGACGCGCGAGACAGAACGTGGCGGACAGTTAATCGATAGTTTCTCTCTCGGCATTATACTCAGGTTGAGAAGAGAGTTTTGGAATCCCCCGTCACGCTCTCGTATACTTAGCTCGCTTTATTTCGTTTCCAGCGGCGGTCGATTCTCGATGTGCCGACCGAAATTAGGGCAAAGTTTTATACATGCGAGACTGATGATCACGAACTTTTTGGTGAAAACTGCTTTTTTTCTCAAATCATGTATCTCTAATTGTAAGATCTTTCTTTGGAGCATACGACCTTTAAACGTTCGCAGAGTATTTTGCAACAGAAATGTTTAGAAATTTTGAGCTGAATGAAAGAAAGACGTCGATAATCGAGATAAAATTTAAATATATTTTATTATTATTTTTCTTTATTTTGTATAGAATCTTTCAAAAAATACATTTGTACGTTAATAATTATTTTTAATATAAATAATTAAATAAATCTTGATTGGAAATAAAACAAGTGAATAATATATAATTGAAACAGTGTTTTTCAATTTTTTCTATAAAAAGAAAAGTGGAATTTGTAGTACGTGGTATTTCCTTTCGGACTTTTTTTCGCTTCGTGCGTTTTTATTAAATCATCCATGAAAATGTGAAACGACTATTTCGTAAGCCAGGTTTAATTTCGTTTGTAGTCTCAACATTAATTGCAGCAGAGTTACGCGGAATGTTCTGATATTACAGGTGAACTTTGTTCGTTCATACCAAGTTTGTTAGAAACGCTGGTTTGCGCCTCTAATTACACTGTGTGGACAAAAATTAAGTTTTTGATTCGAGCTGCCATCTATAACTACGTTTTAAACTGTTTTACCGACAAATTGCGTGACACTACTTGCTGATAGTCGATTAAGCTGTATTATGATGATAATAATTTATGTTAAAAAATAATTATAAAAAATAATCATGAAAATATTTTTTCTGTGGTACTAGCATATTTATAACGAAGTTATATTTTTTTAACATTATCATTTATTATAATTTTTCTTTTTTCTCTTTATATACAGATTATCTCTTATGCGTTAGTAATTCTATTACACTATATTCAATATATTACAATATTTATTAAAAAAGAAACTTTCTTAATGTGTAATGTAGCTTTTTTAAAAAAAATATAATATCTATTTTTTAATCTTTTATTCTCACATACAATTTATAAAAGAAATTTTTTTAAATCTCTAATTTAATATTATTAATTTTTTAAATCCCATAAAATTTATAAAAAATTCTAGTTTTATAAATTTTTAAATATATTCGATTTGTGTACTTGTAACAGAAGAGTGTAGATTCTATGGTCTGTTGAGTTGAACTGGTTTAGTTCTGCATTTAATATCAATCACATTCGGCTTTCAATTTACGCGCCTGGCTTACTCGAATACAATTTGTATTAATCAACGCATTCTATACCGAATTTTGCTCTCCCCGAGATAATTTACCAATGGTTACATCGCATGTAATAACCACGCATATTGTGTCCCGCCGCATTGAACTTTGAAATTCCGCAGCGCGAAACATGCATTTCACCCGAGCTGTTATTTCGAAACGTTAATTATAAAATTTATTCACTTCCGCGGCAGGCTCAACACGGACTCCCCACCAATCGTGGAATCTTTCTCCATCGATATTGTTCTATGTGATAGAAATAAAATAACACAGTTTACTATAGAATTTGATAACACAGTGTAGTTTGTCTTTATGTTTACCGTTTATTATCTTGTTTCATTTATTTTATTTCAAGAAAAGGTCACATTAAAAAATTCAATCGAATGCAAATCAACCATATTTCTGGAAATATAAAATATGAATGATTTCTTTGATTTATTTAATTTTTCTACACGCGCACTCGAGATCGATATTATAATTTTATAATATAATTTATCGATGAGGATATTTATCGATGAGGATTTTTATTGTAAGGATAGCAATACATTTATCGGTTTTGACATATTCCGGGCACGTGTTTGCCGACGAGTTGAATTTTTTTTTCATGCAATGTCAGAAAAAATATCGACAGTAACATGGCAGGTACACGCGAGTTCACGTGTGTCCTCGGGCGACTCTGTGACCTGTACGCGAATTGGACGTCTGACCTTTAACCTTCCTCCCGTGATATCGTGGCACTTTATCCTTGCCATCGCTCCGCTCACACGCACGCGCCATCCGAGAGCTCATTGTGCGGAATTTCATCGTCGGCGCTTGACGCTTCGAATGAAGATTAATCATCACCAGCAGGGATCTACTATGTCGCACTCTAATGCTGACAAAAAGTAAAAACTACGTAAATACGTATTTTACGTATGGATGTTCAAAGCGGATATTTCTCTCTTAAAGTCGGATTCGTCGATTAATTATATTTTAAAGGTATCGTTTCTTAAATGTCAGAGGATCAACAATCCGAGTTACAAAGAACCGAGAATAAATCTTTCGAAGAGTCTTCGTGTTATTTTAGTCGCGCGAGTTGTTTTCTTTCCACTTTTTTCTTTCCACTCAATATTTATTTGTGCAGCCGACGAATGAGAGTTATTAGTGCTAAGCCTAAGAAATGCTATTACTTGTGTTGCTTGAAGGACGTAAACGGAGCATTGCATCGTGCCGGACATTAATTGCATAACCGATCTCTCGGGTACATCTTTCGTTTTGATTCGTTCTTGCAACGTTTTCAAGAAGCTTATCTTCAATGACAAAACAACGTCGCCGTCTGACACTGCGTTTACTACATAAATCGTCTTTGTTTGTTGTAGAACTCGATCATTGCGACTCATTTGCACGCAAAAAAACAAGAGAAACACCATTAACAGATTGAAAAATCGTAAACAAATAATTGCCCACACACTTAATGTTATTAATATTTTTTTAATTTTAAGTAATTATCATTCAAGTGTATTAGTTCCGCAGGCGTGTCTTGTATTTTAATTTTATTCACGTTTATTGGTTTCTCTCGTCTTCGAAACAAATAGAATGCGACCTTTTTGTAATCGTTAAAAATTTCAATTATACGCGCTGTGCGCACATTTGTGAAATATAAAAAAAGAATATCATTTCATTAAAATTATGGGAGCGACGACGATCGATCGGTGCTCGCAAAAATTGTACGTCTATTATGCTTCAGAAGAAGTCATGTTGCAGATTCTTTTTATCGGAGAATAATGATAATTAAAATGGACTTATCGGTAATTTTTATTGTTCGTTGTATTGTTTGTAAATCGGAAGTAAATTATCATTTATTATGTTTATGTCTTGGGAAGCAACGAAATTTCTCGCACGATGATATCGCTTTTCACGTGGACGAAAAGTTATAAGGAAAATCTCTTATTTACGCGAAAAAGAACACGCGCATCGGCGAGGTCAATTTCCATAGAAAAACCGATAACCGGAGGCGAATTGATCATTACGGCTGCCGTATATATACGGAACGAACAAATACGGAAACTTCGCTTCTACTGGAGACCAACAAGTTACAGCTATAATACCGCTGCGCGGCGAATAATCCGCTCAACAAGCATTATTCTGTTTCCGATCGCGTACATTTCTCTCGCTTTACCGTGCAAACCGTCACTAGTGCTCTTCAATAAAAAAAAAATATCCTTTGTGCATTTGCAAAAAAAAAATAGAGAAAAATACGTTACAATGATAGATGGAATAGAAAAAAATTTACACACGATTGCAATATTATTATTAATTTCCGTACCGATCTTTACATATACATATACCAGAGTTGCCACAAGTCGGGGAAATCAGGAAAATGACAGGGAATTTAAAAAAATGCGTCAGGGAAGTCAGGAAAAGTCAGGGATTTAGCACACTTATCAGGGAAATTTCAATAGCTGTAGCTGTACATTGTTTGTTTTTACGCTTTGCCGACATCTTTTGAGAACCCTGTTTTTTTTTAACCCGATTCCTCCAAACAATCAGTATTTGTGCGCTATTGTTCGAAAAAACACGAAACATTGGTAAGTATGTATCATTCGAGGTCAGGGAAATCTCAAAATTTTATCAGTAAATCAGGGAAATGTCAGGAAATTTTACGATTACAATTTTGTGGCAACCCTGATATATGTGCACGTTCCGTGTACCCAATTATGCAGTTAATACGAATTACGATCTTTGTTCCACAATTATTTCTCATCGACTCGTTGTCAGATGTAACGAGTTCGCCAAGCCGACACAGAGATCGAGTAGAGTGTGCAATAAATTCAAGTCCATCAATAATGTAGTTGCATTATAAATATAGAGTCACGAGAATATTCGATATAATAAATAATATATACGTACGCACATTTATGTAAGAGAATCGCAACGAACGATGCCACATCTGCTATGCGTAAGCGCGCCTTCGAATAAAGATTCATTACGGGAATCTCTGCGTACAGGAAGTTTGAATATAATCGGAGTCGTGACTCGTCATGATATTACTCAGATTTCAGCTTTATCTCCAGACTCTTTTTAACACCCGTTGCTATCTCCACGAAGGGGCTTTTCTGCAGAATATTTATACGCAACGTGTACTTAGCGTTAAATTCACAGCTACTTAATATTCATGCAACGTTGAATGAGATTTTCATATTAAACAAGTAAAACTTGTATAAAAAACGACCTGACTTAATTTTCACACAAGTTTTTTTAAACTCTGAAGAAAATATTATATATATATATATATACTCGTGGTGTGTGCGTGCGTGCGTGCGTGCGTGCGTGCGTGCGTGCGTGCGTGCGTGCGTGCGTGTGTGTGTTATAGATTCCTAGAGTTTTATGGTTTTTGGTAGGACAATCAAATCCTGAACAATAATATTGTTATAATGATTAATTTTTAGTGTAAAACGTCAGATCTGAGAATCCAGGATGCAATTTGCGAGTATACTCTGGCATACTTATTGTTAGATGAACTCTGACGGTGCCTTCTACTCTTTGACATACTTTGCCACATACCTACATGTGTATCCAACAGCGGTTTGATATTGTATCGGAATTTACTCTGTTATTGTGAAATATACTATTTCACAACATAGCTGGTATTTCAATTAAGGGGCATGCGTTGGCTTTCCTCTTTCTCTCTCTAGTATCTATTCTGGTATTTCTTTTTACATACCGCATTATAACACTACTCTATAATAATTGCCAATATACATTATACTATATATAGTTTTTATTAATAAAAATATTATTTTGTAACTACGTAAATATTTTCACGTAATTTTTACATAATCTATTTATAATACGATACATATTTCCAATATATATAAAAATATAATACTAGCTCTCTCATATACATATATTAGAATCTTGTATCTTCCATACAAATTATGTAGTCATAACTCTATTATAAATTATAATATTGAAGGGAAGGATATAACTCGTTCATACAGTTTATACTTTGTGAAGTTGCGGGGGCGACAGAAAATGTCAAGTAGGGTGACAAAGCGGCGCCTGTATCGCCGACCTATTTTGAATAGCAAGCTCGGTTGACATAACTGGACTGTACAAAAGAGACTTATTAACCATATTGCAAGTACATACAGTTATCGTTCGTCATGGCTAATATTTTGTAGAATCATGGTGCGAGAACGACGGATGGAACGCGGGATTTCTTGGACCAGCAAAAATGTTAAATCTCGTACCGGTTTCGCCAGAACGGAAAAATGGAAAAAGCGAAAGAAAGCAGCGACCAGATCCGCTCCGAAAATAAATCCTCGTCCAGACGTGTGTCCCTCTTCTTCCTCGGCTTTATGTGCGAGCGAGGCCACGGTACAAGAGCCGTGCGTTACGTCTTTTTTTTCTCTCCTCGCTTGTAAATTCCGCCGGACGTCTGCGCGATTCGAGTTTGCTTCTCTCTTCTAAATAGAAACATTTTTCTGCTGCGCGAATTCTTGATTGTGTGATACAGGTTTAGTTAGCTTTGCTTTTTTTGGTGAATTTCACCATTCGTTTTAGCGATTCTTCTATAGAATATTTTGTACAGGGTCTTCAGTTATCGATTGATACAATTGTCAATTTAATCCAGCTATTATTGAGATCCGATGACTGTATCTCGACTCAACTAAACGGCTCGCGTATATGCCCAGTCTGATTATCTTGTGTACACTTGGCGCGAGACAAAATAATCAGGAACTTTTTCTCTTGTTTTGAAGAATCCAGAACTCTTATCAGAATTCCGATTTCGAAGAATAGCTCTTATGCTCCGAATTTTACTTTCAAAGCTCGAGTTTGTATAAACTGCAGTCGAAATATGGCTCGCGCAAAGTATCATTACGAGCGAAAGGAAGACGATAATAATTTCTTATATCAAAGAGACTCAAAGAGTGGATGGAAGAAAAATAATGCCAACTTCACACACCCTGGCACGAGATCGTATATCTTTCACTATTGTATATACATTTGAGTACGTAATTATTCTTTTGATAGAGAAATATCAACATTTTTTTACAATTATTTTTTATAATTTATCAACATTTTCAAAGTTAAGCAATTTCTGTTAATTTTTGAAATTTAATATCGTTAATTTTATATCGTAATACATAAATTTATATTCCAAGGTTACCATCTTGGAATATAATTGTCTTATCGAAAGCCTTATTAATCAAGATAGTCGGAACTTTGTGAATCTATTTACCGCACAGCTTGCTGCAAGAGTATCGTATTCTCTAGCTGCTTTTAAACGGCGCGTTCCAAGTCGACACACTTCTGGCGCAGGATGTATGCTATCTCTTTTCATTATTGAAATGCATCTTTAATTTCCTTAGTTTAAATCGCGCGGATACTATGGAATTATTTTCCGTTATCTTGAACTCATGTATCTTGCAACTTTATTTGTGCGATTCATTGAGTTCGCCGAACGTACGTGGTTCATAAATACCGTTTACCTTATTATTATTTTCGAAATCGAATAATGTTTTCACTTATAGAAACTATGAGTTTCAGACAGATTATCTCTGTGTCCAGATCCATTATTAGAATTGAAGCAGCCTGTACACACCGTCGGAAGTGTGTACATAGTATTAGACTGCTCCTCGCCCTAATGAAGTGAACTGTAATATTCACAAAACGTTAACTTTCTAATGGATCGAGATAACCCGCGAAACACGCAGTTTCTGTATAAAAAGTACCGTGGAAGTTTAAAAGCATTAATTTTATTCGTGTCATTCATTCATCTCTATTAATGTTATATTTTAAACAGCACTGTTCTCTCTCTCTTCTCTCCCTCTCTCAAACTTGAAATAAAACGACATACTTATCTTTGATTATATGATTACATACATTACATCTATGCTTTGTTTGCGAACACGATCGTTGTGAACAAGATTGTTTAGTGATCTTGGAGGCGATGAATACAAACCGTCATAAATGAAGGCATATAACATGGTCGTACATGGATTCAGATCTCTCTCTCTCTCTCTCACACCGTTTAGATGTATCTGCAGCCTGTTTATCTGCCTACGTTCTGAGATATATTGACGAAGCACAGCTACTAATGCTACCGCAGTATGTTCAATCGATTATAGGTTACGATTGAGTTTGCATGCTGTTGGAAGCTGTTTGCACATTGCTCACACATTATCGCAATTGTTCCATGCGAGTCTATGTTGCGAGTGGGTGAAGGTGCGACACACGATATGACTTAACTGGCGGCCGTTGCATCGACTGTATTGATTCTTCAAAGCGCGGATACATATGCGTACACGCGTGCAGCGTACGATAGACTTCTCATTCATGCCTCATACACACGTGTGTACGAGTATACAAGAACTGCGCGCGAATGACATCGTGAAGTAATTCAGTGACTATTTATGTCATTATGACGTTTTTTAATCATTACGATACACGCGATAACAGTGATATATAATACACACACACACACACACATATTCATATATATGTATATTGTAACCGTACTCGTGAGTGCCGGCACAACTTCGTCGCGTCCTCCAAAAGAAATCTAATTATGCGAAAGCTCTTATTTGATATTCACAATACTTACTGGAGCAATAGTTCGTCAATAATTCCTAAAGAAATCTAATTATGCGAAAGCTCTTATTTGATATTCACAATACTTACTGGAGCAATAGTGCGGTTCGTCAATAATTCCCGCGTGATTCGAGATGTTACAAAAGTCAACAAGTTACCTTATTCAGCAAAACTCTTAGTCGCTATCAAAAATTCGTTGGGCGCCAGGCACGAGAGAGCGTGCCACTCTTCGCACAAATCTTTAGATAAACTGCTCGGACAAGAAATTATAGATTACGCGGATTCTCGCGACGGTCGAAACAACTAGCTCAGCCAACGGAATTGGCAGAGGGGAGTGGTCCGCGGTAAGCGGGGAAATTGTCGGAGAACGATAGAGGCTGAAATAAATACACAATAATTCTAATGAAAACCATAAAGAGAAATCAATATATTTTTCAAAGACTGTACTATGATGACAATTAACGACGTTACAATTTGACCTTCCGCGCTCTAGTTCGCCGTGCAATAACAATGGATCTCTTAACTCGCCATCGACAACAAGAAGTAAATTCGACAATAATTCGGCGAAAGGAATATGTGAACAAGTCTCAATTTTACAACGTTGACAAGAAATTATTCCGTGGAACAATCGTAACATACGAAGTGACGCTATCCGACAACGATTCTATAACGCGTAGTAACGCCAGTCTCGACTTTAAAGAATTCTCAGTAACTAACAAATATAAAAGTGACTTGGCGGCTATAAGGGCGAGCAACGACAGTAATTATGCATTCTTAAATCTTAGCTAGCGTCCGAGCGGTTGGCATGCGTCCACGGCAACGATTATTCTACATGCCTTCAGGCGACCGATCCGACATCGGCAACGTTAACACGAAATAAAGCCTAATGCGCGATCCACTCAAGATGCATTCCACATACCGCGATCGATGGTTTTACACAATTTATGACGCTCGCCTCACCACGATACGATCCTCGTCGATCCTCCTCGCTTTTCCTTCAATCTCTCGGCAACAGCAACGCAAATTCAGCGTCCAGAGATTCTCTTAGGCTGCGTTCGGAAACATCACCTGAGTATGCCCGTGTATCGTCTTATCCTTGTTGTTCACCCATGTTAAACGAGGATAAGACGATACACTGGGGCACTCGGGTGATGTTTCCGAATGCAGCCTTAATAGGTCCTCGTTAGGCTACGGAGATCCTGCGTCCTCCTCACATGCTCGATTACCGCACAAGTGGCGATCGGGAGCTTCCGCAGATCCACGCAGGCCGTTGGTCCCTCTCCTATCAGGCCGCTTCTTGTTCTAATTGGCTTGTCGCAGCCACGCGACCTCGCGACTAATCACAGTGAGTCCTGCGGGTCGCGTATCCTTTGAATGTCTAGCGCGCTCTTTCAAATTAGCTGGCCGAAGTTTTCCAGCTTGATCAGCGATCTTCTAACGCTCTCCTCTGAAGTGGAGGCTGCTGTTAATGTTCGTCCAGTGCTGCTATAATCCTCTAATACGTCTCTCTCCGAGGCGTCTGCAATAAAGTTGCGACAATCACCAAATAATATCAAAATTAGCAGAGGTTACAAAACAATACGACCTGCGTGTACTGCGCTCTTTGAAGACACAATCGGGATCTTCTTCAGTGGTTTCTTGCTTCCTCGACGACGTCTTCTTTCTTCCTTCCGTAAGTGAGGCGGCAAAATTACATGGATCTAAGATAACCACCGCTCACGCTCAAATGTGACTAAAAATCATTATTGAAAAGTCTGAAAATAACTAAATATTTTACACAAAAATTATAAATTTGGCTCGCTTGTGCCCCCGCCCTTCGAGCTTAGAGGACACAGGATCTCCGTGCTAATGCATTCACGAGTGACGGACACAAAGTGTCACGTCACAAAATACACCTAGAAATAATATAGTATAAATAACAGGATGTATTGTTTAATATCTTGGAATCTGTGGCTTATCTTATTGTTAGTATATTAGGTGTACAAATAAATTCTCGGTCTTTTTTGACCAACTTTGACATTTATTTATAAAATCATAAATAAAAAACTTAATCTTCAAAGTAATCTCCCTCGCTATCTATATATTTTTTCCAGATCGCCTGTCAGGCAATTGCCGGATTCCAGATCGGAAAAATAATGGTGGCTTTGAATTAATGAATTCATCGAGGCTTTTTTCGATCTCTTAAACTGATTTGAATAGAGAATCAGTTAGATACTCCCATTAATTTGGACTCCCCATCATTGAAAATCGAAGTGAGATTGGGTAAAAAATTTAGTGCTTTTTAATTTCTAATTAGTTGCTCAAGAATTAATTTAATTGCTCCAGCAGTTTAGTAGGAATTAAAAAAAAGGGGTAGATCCAGGTTAATATAAAGCTGGACCCTTTATAATAAGAGAAAATAGATACAGTGGCGCTACAATAAAATCAACCATACCAGATTTAATTGTTTTTTATTTGCTCCAAGATAGCATCAATAGAATATCGAATTTTAATATTTTTAACGAAAAATCAATACTTGCGACCGCGTCACAGGAATCTAAACGGACCGCGTCGCGCTGGAAGTTCCGCTACTACCAAACGAAAATTATTCGGTCACATAATATTATAATAGTACCAAAATATTGGGCGAGTTCAAGATGGCAAAGCTATAGGTACGCTTGTCGAGCAATCGAGTATGACTGGTTGGATCTACAATATAATAGGCCTTCTACAATAAGCCATTATGTCAGTTTTAAATGTTAAATCATTAAGAAATTTACCAATCACAATCGAATGTGAGGAGAATAATCGACTGTGAGTGGTCAATTTCTTATGACTTAATACTTAAAACTTAGGTAATGGCTTATTGTAGAAGACCCATAAGTAATAACCAATTATGTTCAATCACTCGGCAAGCGTATCTAGCCGCTTTATCGTCTTGAACTCGCTTAATGAACTATCAAATCGTAGCAAAACTTGATTTAGTTACTAGCTGCAAAGTATAAAAAACAACGTGTTTATCAAGGTCATACGCGGCGTTTCAGCTATAATACTTTCCTCTGTCTTCACACGTGTACCAGATTTATGCTCGCATAAATATGGTATCTACGTAATCATGGGATCATATACTATCGAAAAATACCGAAACTCGATTTAGTTGCTCGCTGCAACACGTCAGAAACCGACGAACGGCGTTTGCCCGCCAATCAGGGCGCTGCGTTCGCTTCACGCCAGCCAATTTCTTAATTTATCTGGGTAAAAATAAGGGCTAAGTCTGGAGAATAATCAGGGTTGCCACAGTCAGGGAAAGTCAGGGATTAGCCAACTTGTCTGGAAAAATAAAATAGCTGTAAAGAAATTTAAAACATCTGTTTAGCTTGGTGTCTGTTTCATTTATATCATGGCGCGGCGCCACAGTCGACAAAATCAAAGAATTGATCATTTCTGGAGAAATTTGCTTTAGGGTCAGGATAATTTCCAGAATTTTAATTTTTGTGAAAAAGGTCCTTATTTTGAGTCATGGTCAACCATTTGAGGAAAGAGGATTTTCAATAAACGAGGAATATATTATTGAAAATTAATTACCTAGGTCTCTAATATCTCAGAGACAAGTTTACGATAGCTGCTGGTGGTCTTACTAAACTTAAATAGATAAAAAGATGATTTTATCTTACCGAAATGCGAGGGATATGTGTGGTAAAGCATTGAAAAAGCAGTGAAAAAGAACAAGAAAATGCAAAGATTGCTAAAAAAAAGATCTTTGTTTACAAAATGCAAAGATTGCTAAAAAAAGATCTTTATTTGCAAAAATTTCAGAATTGTAGACTAAGTAGGCAAAACTTTTGACATTGAAAACTAATGAACTACATAAATGCTCTTGATGAAGAAATAATGTCACTGACATTATTAACATTCGATTAAGAGACTTGTACAATTTTTATGTTAACGTGTAGTATTTAAGTTTTCTTTAAGGATTTGAAATTTTAGTTTTTATGTTAAAAAGCTAACGTAAACTTGTAGAGATTTAAAATGCTTTACTAAGAACATCGAAATTTTAAAGTTGTTCTTTTGTTTTATATAAAAAGTTCTATTTATGTCACTTACGAACAAGTGAGTAAAATAAATGTTAATTTTATATTTTTGTTACTTTTCTTTCAAATATGTTAACCTTTATAATAGCAGATTGAGATTTTAATAAACAGGATGTAGTTTTGATAAAAAAGAAACTGTATTCATTGATTTATTCTTATATTCTAAGTACAGCAGCAAAAAGAAAGAAAGGAAGAGGAAAAGAATCATGTTCATACATAACAGAAAAAGACAAAAAATACTACTAACTTAATAATTGAATGCAGTGTCAGCAACATTAATAGTAATTTAATTACACTGTTACGTTAAATTGCTCGATTAACAAATATTTAACAATTTTCAAATCAGGACAAAAATACAAAAAACATTTTAAAATATGTATCATATTATTGAAAGTGAGAGAAAATCATAAAATTCTGTCTGGAAATCAGGAAAACGTCAGGGAATTTTAGGATGAAAAATTTGTGGTAACCCTAATTTAGGTGGTATATAACTTTACATAAACATTTTTAGCATTAAGCCTTTTGGTTGGTGAAAATCCATTTAAGGGCATTTTTTTATGTCATTTAGAGTGTTTTTTGCTAAAATTTAGCAATCGAGTGTTGGCCGTTTTCGGAAGTTTATCCTTTTTAAAATGTGCAAACGATGAGTAATCGAATGAGCTGTAGAAACTTTATTTTTTTTAATGTTGGGGAGGCTAACTTCACGATGGTGTTAGACTTTATCTTTTACAGCGAATTTTATTTCAGATATACAATATCACACATAAAACTAAATCCTTGAGCAGGTTTTTCAATCATTTCACATAGAAACTTGATCAAATTTTGAGAATAAGTTTGTTATAAAAATAGAGGTATTCCTAAATTTTTTCAAATTTTTTAACCGTATAGTTTCCCTTAAATAATTTACTAAAATACCTTACGAGAATCCTTATGAGAAAGAGAGTTTTAAGTAATTTATTCGAAAACAAAATATAAGAAAATTTAAAAACTATGTTCATATGAAAGAATGGACTTTTAAGAATATATTTTAAAATAAAGAAATTGAAATTTTACCTATCATTTTTATGTGAGACTCATGTGAAATTACATGATGTGAGACTATTAAATCATATGACGTGACATAACCTCTATAATCGATTAATCGACGACCTTTCACGGAAAATAAATCACTTTCTTCTTTTTCCGTCGCTTTCTTTTTGGCATTGTTTTTACCAAAAGTACATTGATGTATTCTCTTTTTTAATTATTTTTCGGTAATAAATGACCTTTATATCTTTTTTGCGAAATTTTTGTTTGATTATAGTTATGGTTCTGTTCTCTACTCTCTTTAGTGTTACCAACTACTGAATTAGTGCTCTGTTACCACGTTTTTATCAGATTAAATAATTATTATAAACAATGTTTCTTCAGCGCTTTTTGCATAAATATAATTTTTCATAAGAAAAATAATATATTTTAATAACAAATAGTATATAATATTGCTTAAATTTTATTTATTATTTAATTTTTAAAAGATGGCAATGGCATTTTCTATCCTGTATGCTCTTATGTCAAAAGATGAGGAAAATTATACAACATCCCCTCCACCTTTTTAAGATGAAGAACTTCCTTAATTAAAATTTTCAACTTAAGTCTCTTGAATCAGATATAAAGCACATGATTTTATTATCTAAAGCTTAATAAATGTACGAGGGGGGCAAGTCGATAAGTTTTTAGAAAAACATAGTAAAACACATTCGTCTCATCGATTCATTTTTATTTCTCAACATAGTTTCCTTTCAACTCGATACATTTGATCTAACGATTCTCCAACTTTTTCAAGCCGTCCGAATAATATTATTTGTCCAACCCTTCAAAATAAGCCTCTGTTTCGGCTGCTCTCTGGTGGTGAATCTCTTTCGAACTATTTCTTCAGGTTTCGAAACAGGAAATAGTCGCAGGGGGCTAAATCTAACGAATATGCTGGATGGGAAAACAACTCGTAGCGGAATTCGTTGAATTTGCCCATCGATGCCAGGCACGTGTGAATCCGTGCATTGTCTTGATGGAAGAGCACTTTCTTCTTCGCCAAATGGGGACGTTTTTTCTTTAAAATGTTGAAACGGTTCAAGAAGGCTACGTAGTAATCACCATTGATCGTTTGCTTCGACGGAAGGTAATCGATATGAATTATGCCGCGTGCATCCCAAAAAACTGTGACCATCACCTTTCCGGCCGACTTCACGGTCTTCGCTTTCTTCGGAGCCGGTTCACCCGATGAAGTCTATTGTTTTGACTGTTCCTTCGTCTCGGGTGTGTTTCGAAATCGTCGCGTTTATGGTCCACAGTGAACAAACGCAGCACTCATCTTGCCGATAGCCTTTTCATATCCAATTATTCCTGCAAAATTGAAATTACTGTGCCATGTGATATGCCTGTGGCCTCAACAAGCTCGCGCACTTTCACTCGTCGATCAGTCAAAACAATATCGTGGACTTTATCGATGATTTCTGGCGTAGCAGCCTCAATTGGACGTCCCGAACGAGATGACATGTGGATATACGACATTTAAATTCATTCACCCAATTGTATACAGTCGCAAACGCTGGTGCAGATGTGCTATGAACATTATCCAACTCGGCTTTGATTTCTTTCGGCGTTAAACCTTTCATATGTAGATGTTTGATCACTGCACGAAACTCGTTTGTTTCCATTTTGCAAAAAATACAAAGGTTGTTCGTTTTAATCGTCTACAGAAATGAAACCTCTCGATGAATTCCGCTCAAAAATTGACAATAATCAGCTGAAAGATGCTACTTGTCAAAAAGTAATGTGACACTGCGAGTGCCCTCTGACAGATTTTCTAAGAACTTATTGACTTGCCCTCGTAGATAAACTTGTGATAGGATATTATAACTCATAAGAAATTATGACAAATGGATACACATCAATAACAATTAACGACTTGATCGATTCATTTTCTATATATCCAAGATGTGTAGATCAAAATTGCCTCGGATGATCATCTTCTCTCGAGTGGTTAACATTGCATTCCTTATGCTGTTGTACGCAAGATAGAACTATCTCCCATACAGCGATTTCAGTTGTGATTAAGTATTCGTGCCCGCGACAAAAAATGAACATCCGTGAAGAAGGAGATAGCGTGCTTATTGTGGCGCACGCCGGAGTGCGGCACTTTAGTCTCTTTTCGTGTTTTGTTCGGTGCGGTCGACGACGTGCCAACTATTAAGAGTTGTCGCCTGACTTAAAATTTGCTTGAAAATACGAACTGACGATTGATTGAGCAAGTAGCAGTAACAAGTGATTGGAGTGTTTTGTAAAAATCGATTGTGAATCGAAGAGAGCAATACTTCGCCTATCTGTGACGGTCTCGAATAGATTTTTAAAATGTGATTGTGATAGAAAGAATTTACTTTGAAGATAGTATTAAACATTGTCAATATCTTGATAGGTTTCTTTGACATCGTGTGAGCAACGATTTTTTCGGAAAAGTCCTAAGGGCTCTTTGAAGCCATCCTATCGGTTAACACTGCCTGGTAGTGCGACAGTCTTTGATAATGTTTCGTCTCTATCTAGCAGGCCGCGCACCTCGGAAGGGCGAGAATTTAACAGACATATGTACGAGAATAACAATGAAGTTTTTAACGATAATTGTTCTGCATTTTGCATAATTGCAGCTCAAATTGTTTCTATTCGATATATCTTGATTTGTGCAGAAGTATTTTCACACTCTCTCTCTCTTTCTCTCTCTCTCTCTCTCTCTCTCTCTCTCTCTCTCTCTCTCTCTCTCTCTCTCTCTCTCGTTATTTAATTAACAACGATTTTTTTAATGTGACGTGTTTTATTCATCGATTTTGTGCAATTTGCAACTGTTCAAGTAGAATATCTCTCCGAATAATTAAAAAAAATGTGAGACTCGTGTTATTTTAAAATCCTGAGACAAGCTATTTGTGAAACAAAGATAAGGAGACTTCTCGAAAGATTTTACTATCGATTTAACGAACGTTTAAAGAGATTGTCAAACTCTTCGACATGGTATAATGGTCAAAAAGACTCGAGATGTATTCGTACAAAATAATTTAACCTATATACACACTTTCTATTTTCGAAATATTTCGTGATTTTACAAAGGAGGCAATCATGCGTAAAAAAAACTTATTCTCGTAGTAGGATGTAAAAGTATTTTTTAGCCAATTTAAAGTCAATAAAGTATTGACGCATCGCGTTTGGTACTTCATTGAGAAATATTATAAAAATTGTTCGTACACGATGCTTGAGATCGTTCGCAAATTTTGAGGTCACGATTCAACGACATTGTATGTACGTGTAAAAAAAACGCGAGGCTGAATGTCGGGTAAAATATAAATTATGGCATGTTGCACAGGCTGCGAGAAAGGGCGTGTTGATGAACGCGGGCGCATAAACTGTCTCTCGAGTCATGTCCTACGAGGAGTCTACATCACGAGGCGGCCGCGTATACACCCGCGGATACGTCCGACTAAAAATTTCCTTCTCTCTCCGAGACCTCCGCGAACGAACGGTATGGTATTCATACAGTGCAGCTTGGCGCCTGTCTACTTTATTTTTGGTTCTTCCTGCGCTCCCGATGCGCCTGCGATTGGCGTCACGCGTAGCTCTATAAACTCTGGCTGCGTAAGAAAGATCCATGCAAATGCCATCGGAATCCATTAAAAAAAGAGACATCGCTGATTGGTTATGTAGAAAAAGGCAAAAATACCATCGCTACGTTCCAATCGAACGAGAGGTATTTTACTTGAACATGTGTGTATGACATTCGACACTTATTTCCTTATGCAATTTTGGAAGAACTTAATTTTTTCTAACATGCTGAAAAAGAACAATTAATATTATTATCTCAAAGGAAATTTTAGTTTTTTTAACTTTATCTGCGTGTGTATAAGACTGCAGAGTTAGTAACACTTAATCTCACTATCTATATAAAGCTTTATATGAAGCTAAATTTTTTATTAAGTAATTTTATTTTTTATATATATTAACAGTGTTGTGCATAGATGATTTTAAAATTAGCTAGATAAAGATAAGATGAAAATTTGGAAATTTATCTTAGATAAGATAAAGATGATTACATTTAAATTAATCTAGATAATATAGATAAATTTATCTGACAATTCATCTAAAAAATTCCAGATAATTTTTTATTTTTAAGACTATTTATAAATTAAGAATCAGTTTTTTCTCAAAATAATTAAAAAATCACGGTGGTCCTCGATTGAATTCAACCCTGACTTTCCTGCACCTCTGATTTTCCTTCTGGAATTGGTTTTGGAACATTTCAGGACCATTTTGCAATAAATATTAAAATCGAAGAGTGAGCACTTTTTTTTAAATCGAGTTTTTAAGTTTTAATCCATAGTTTCAATATAATCATTTCAAGCGTACATGTGGAAGGTAATTAAGTACTGAACGAAATGTAATTATTGTATATATTTTCTTCGAATTAAATATATATGTAACAAATAGCAAATAGTTAATTGAAACTAAAATATAAAATGAAGAACTTATTACTATACTTATATATTTATGAACGCATATAACACGTAACCGCGCGATTGTTTACGTACAAAACAAAACATACACACACACACACCACCACACCCATACTCACACATACACATACAGGCACACGCACAAACGCATGTAAATATATAATTTTAAAAAATATGCAAAATAATTAAAATTCGTTCACATTGAAACATAAAAACTCGATTTAAAAAAAAGTGCTCACTCTTCGATTTTAATATTTATTGCAAAATGGTCCTGAAATGTTCCAAAACCAATTCCAGAAGGAAAATCAGAGGTGCAGGAAAGTCAGGGTTGAATTCAATCGAGGACCACCGTGAAATATTAAATTTTACAATTTTAATATGTAGATAATACTTCGTTTGTCTCTTACAATGTCTCTCACAATTTTCAAAAAAATAATGAAGAACACATAAAAATTCTATACAGTCCTTTTCCTCTATATTAGTTGCATGAAAGCAAGCATGTCATAATCATTACGGTTATGAATAATAGTGTATCTTATAATATTAATAATAACATTCTTTTAAATATAGTGAAAGACACAGGTCAAAAACTTTTTTCGATTTCGGATTAGTGTCATCCATGAATCGAGCATCGCGCACTACGATAAAACATCAACGAAGTGAGAAGTAGGAACAGTAGAGCGTGAATACCGACACGATACATTTCGATTTCGAGCAAAAAAAACACCGACTTTGGGCAGCTCTGGGTTAATCAATCAGAATTAAGTGTCCTAGTGCAGGAATAAAAAGATCATTTGAGAGCAATGTGAATGATTATATATGCTATATTAGATGCACTCACTCTCTTCCTGAGGCTGAAAATTTTTCTGTAAACATTAACTGCATAGAAGAAAAAATTATAATATTTTCACATTTTTAGCAATGTAAAATATGAACCAAAGTATCTAAACATTATTCTAGATAAAGATGATACTTTTTTTCATCTAAAATGCAGATAAAGATAATTAATATTTTTATTATCTAGATAAAGATGAGATGGCATCAAAATTTCATCTAGATGATCATCTAGATAATTTTATCCAGATAAGATCGAACACTGTATATTAAACTATATTATACTCACTTCTTAATCTTTTAGAATACCTGTTTATTAAGTTCTTTACGATCATGAGTTATTTAGAATGAAATTTTTTATTCGCCATTAATTTCATATCAGATTTTTCAATTTCCGGCGTCGACAGGAAAATTACACGTTACAACATACGATAAGCCTTTCTACGTTCCTGAGCATAGCAGGTCACGTGACCGCAGCAGGTCGGTCTTTGGCCCTCTTGAAGAATTGTGAACGATTCAGTTCTCCACGAGACGCAACGTATGTGAGAGCGTGCGTATATGCCAAACGCGAAACACGGGCAGAATAATTACGTTAACAATTTTATTGGATGCTGATTCAATCGACGGGACAATTTTGAGATTATAAAATTTGCAAGGTACTTATTCTTCATGAAACGATAGAATCGCCGCAATTATACATAGACGAAAGCGTTTGTGGTATGTTTTAATTACCATACTACCGTGCTCTCGTAAATCCGAATCGTTAATGCGAAATATAGTTTGACATTTACAATGCAGTGTTTAATTTTTGTGCGGCCTAAGATCTACAAAGTGTTGTTTTTGATGAGTGATTAATGTTGAAACGTGTCGATGAATTGTCGGAAAATAGATATTGTGTGAAATATCGAATTTGATAACATATGATTGTTTGGTTTATTCACACATTGGGATATGACATCCATTATTGATCGAATTGTGAAGTGATGACAGGGAAGGAACCACATGGATGTGGTATGCAAATAGAGATTCTGTAATTCTAACTAAATTATCCGAGGGTTTACGATGTTGAAGCATACAAGCAGGACTGGACGACCTCGGGTCGTCGCAAGAAAACGAAAAGGTCGCTCATTATCCAGAAGCTGGCCTGGTACACCGAGAACTCTATCGATTGTATCGTCTGAGGTAAAGAGGCCATATCTCATCATAAGTCTTGAAAAGTTAATTTATTATGAGTAAATTGTATAGTTTGTTGTTGTAGCTTGTAAATATTTATTTTGAAACTTAAGAACAAAAATATTTGCGTGAAAGTTGCGTCGACAGTCAATGAAAAGTGCTTCCTTCATTTTTTATAGATCACTTTTGACGAAAAAAATTAAAAATAAAATTCAACTGTAAAAACAAATATATTACACATTTTATTTATAGGTTACTATTAAATTCATTTTTTAATTTTGTTTTAGATATATTTTTTCTTAATTTATACAGTTTTTGTATCTGTGTAAATTTGTATATAACATATTGATATATGTTGTGTTGATTTGCACAAACTTATATGCGTTGTGTAAATTGTAATAGTCAATAAATGAGAAACGAGAATGATATCTAATAAAAAAAATGGAAGCACACGTACAAATCGAAGAAAGTATTATTATTTGTACAAAAAGAAAATGAAATCAAGATTCCTTTTAATTCATGCTAAACATCTGTGGGACGCGCGATCTTTTTTTTTTTTGTCTTTTGTAATGATTTTAATCGCTGGTTTATCTTCTTCCGTTGAGGAAACAGTCTATTTCGTATCAAATTTCGATTACGTATCAATATCTTAATTGAAGGCGTTTGTTCCCCTTACAATTAGTTGATAACCTTGCATGTGAAGCGATATGAGCGATATGTCTGCGAAGAAGGTCATTAACGTTCGGATCACAATCGATGTGAAGATGAGGAGGCGAAGCGAGTTGACATCCCGCTCATCATACCATCTTGTTTGATGTACTCGTATTTGTGTACACGTGGACGTATGTCGTCTACGCGCGTGGGTCGAAGGTCTCACGCAGAGATTGAGCACATAATGTAGGAGAACGGAATGAATGAGAGCATATAATTGAGAGAATGTTTCTCTCATTTAATCATAGTTAGAGCCGCTCGCAAGGAATGGTTATACCACTGAGAGAGCAAATAATGTTTTTATATTTTGAAATATTATTTCACCTTGCACTTTGTTCCAATAATAATCTAAAGTATCGTGCGACTTATTTGTTGCATTAATACTTTTTCTATATGACCGATTAATTATTTATCTAATATGTTCTACATGATTTTGAATGAATAATTTACAAATAAGTGATAATTTTATTTTCAGTTTGACGTGTAATTTTTTGATTGTTATTTATTATCTAATTGATGTTTGATATGTAATTTTATTAGATAGAAAATTTGTATTTTTATAATATAAAAAATGCAATCTTACTTTAATCTTCAATTTTAAAAAATACAATATTATGAGAGAATTAATATATTTTTAATAGGGATTATGTAAATTTGAAATTTGATGATAACATGATCGTATTATTTGGACATGTAGAATGCGGCATAATTGAACGCATTGTAAAACATTCTTGCTTAAATAATTTGTTTTTTATTCATACTTATGCCATAATTGTTTACGATTCAGTTGTTACGTCAAAAACACATGCATATTCTGCATTTGTTCGTTTATACATTTCGTCACGATTGCGTTACACTTTCGATTGCTAATTGTAAATTTGCGAGTGCTCTGAGTATCAAATTATTCAGCAAGAGGAGAAGAATAAAAACTATAATCGCAAAATGTATCATTTGGTTACAGATATTGTACGAGAATATTAACGTTAATGTAAGTTTGGGATTAGTTTGCAATTTTTTTAATAATTATGTAGAACACACAAGTTAAATATGTTTGAATCATTCAAAAAAAAATGCGCAAGTAACGTGTTATGTCACTTTTTATGCAATATAACGAACAATGCAATACGTGGGGCTTTTTTTTATCGCGCAAAATGCCGAATCGGAACGTGTGTTCGATCGATCGATCTCCTATGGAAATTGAACTTTCATCCCGAAATTGGTTAAACATTCATTGTAACAATCGAGTCACGAGGGAGCGGTTCCGTGAATGGAGCGTATAACCAGCATATCTACCGGAAGTCCGGCCTACGAGTTCCGGCCTGAAGCGCACTCGTCTCATTGTCTTTTTCATCCTTTTTTTTCTTGTTGTTCAGCAATGAATGCTGTTGCCTTGTCAACTGAAAAAGAGACTCGCGAACGATTAGCGGTATACCAACAAGCAGAGAAGACACGAAATTATTCGAAGATTATTTTGCATTATTGATTTTGAATAACCTTGAATAACTTTCAATTATTGGTCATTGTATTTGTAATTAAAAAAGCGCCTCGGTAGCCTAATTGATTAAGACATTTGCGCGTAAAGCAAGCGATCCGGGTGGTGCGAGGTAATATTTTTCGCAGTAAGAATTATTATTTTCAGATTTTAATATCAGTTTAACATCGATATAAGATGCCAAAAAAGCATCAATTAATTATTAAATTGTTAATCAATTTAATTCGTGATAGTACTTCGATAGTTTGTTAGAGTTGCGTTTCAAGACTGACAATTGATCAGTGCGCTGTCTAGAAAGATTACATATATAAGTATATAAATTCACGCGAAATTATATATAAGCAACTAAGATCCAGCTAGACTGTTATAGGCTTAGCGAGTTATTTAGGTGATCTGTTTTAAATGCTTCACCCTGTATACATACATATACGAAAGTATCATCAGTAAAATTACAATTATAATTTTTAATTTTGTAATTGTATCCTTGGATAAAAAAGATGAAAAAAAGTTTCTTTGAATATTAAGCAAATATCTTGTTATCGAAATAATGTGAAATCTTCATGTTTAAGAACAAATGCGATAATCATGTACACGTCATGTTCAGGTATGTGTGGAGGATTTAGAGCGTCTCTTGTAAACAAAAAAATATCCTCGTGAAACTTTTAAATAAAGTCATTATTTGATACTATTATACTACATTTATATTCCTTTTGTTCTATGAACATTTCTTTTTTCTTTTTATTCATGAACACGCTTTACACATTTTAAAGTATACTTATGAATCACCTTGTGTGCGTGCGTGCGTGTGTGTGTGTGTGT
>NW_017280454.1:32162-48089 GCF_001594065.2 Cyphomyrmex costatus | reverse complement strand
GTGCGTGCGTGCGTGCGTGCGTGCGTGCGTGCGTGCGTGTGTGTGTGTGTGTGCGTATAGAGTGTTTGAGAAGTAATGAAAAATTTTGTCGTAGAAGTAGAATGGACTAAACTGAGAAGAAAGATCCTCTACCATTTTACTATTTTCGCAATAGTTAATTTATAAAAATATCCAAATTCGCCCGGCTCACCACGTCTGTGAAGCTGGCATATCATATATCAGCATCGCATGAAATGACACCAGTTCTGCTCGCATCCACGATAGTTTTACAGTTCTATATCGATTTTATCAATATATAGTTTTGTCGAATTACGTTCAGAAAAAACGATTTAAAAAATGAGATGCTAACTTCCCGTCTTATCATCCAGCATCTCATCGGATTTTAAACGTACGAGGTGTAAAGTGCAAGAATCCAAACAGTTCTATCGTTAAAACTTAATATATTAATAGTTCTGGCTATAAAATCAAAGAAATTTCCCGAAAACGGTGAATATTATCATGTACAAGTGATATGATATCCGTTTGATGTTAGTTCTGATTGTTTTATTACAGTTGTAATGTATTTCTGACATCGTTTGAGGATTTTCTAAAAAGTTCTGGCGATAAACATTGCTAGAAATTTTTTAAACAATTTTAAGTGTTAATATACGCCGTTTACAGGATATAAAAATTGTTTAAAAAATTTCTAGCAATGTTTATCGCCAGAATTCTTTAGAAAACGCTCAAACAATGTCAGAACTAGATTAGAAATGTAATAAAATAATCAGAACTCTTATACGAATCGGCCAGCATATCACTTGTACGTGTTAATATATACCGTTTTCGGGCAATTTCTTTGGTTTTATAGCCAGAACTATATTGATGTATTAAGTTTTAACGATAGAACTGTTTGGATTCTTGTACTTTACGTCTCGTACGTTCGAAATTCAGTGAAATGCTGAATGGTAAGACGGAAAGTTAGCATCTCATTTTTTTAAACGTTTTTTCTGGACGTAATTTTTATAAATGAATATCTCGTTAACTATTGCAAAAATTGTAAAATGGTAGAGGACTTTTTTTCTCAGTTTAGTCCATTCTATCCCTATGCGACAAAATTTTTCATTACTTCTCAAACACCCTGTGCACAACTATAATATATGCGTATATCAGTAATTTCGAAATACATAATTAGATAATTAAGTCTTTTAATAAAGTAAATTTAGGGATACACAAATAGATTAATAAAACCATTTTTTAATCCAATTTGTGTAGTATTCAATAATTCACAAAAAATTAAATTTTTTAGTTTGTTCTCATTATAAAGAGCCGTTTTTAGTATAGGTATCTTAATGTAATTTAGCAAGATCTATATTTATAAAACATTAGTATTAGTTAAACATTAGTTTTAATTATAAAGTATTAGTTAATTTTCTCCCCCTCCCTTGAATTAATTTTATTTAAATTTCCAGAATCCAATTCTTATTTTAACATTTTAATTTATTATTTAATTATGGAAATATCTTAATTAAGAATGGATGCAAAAATCACGACAAACGATGATTCTTAATGTTTTTGTAATAAAACTTCAAATTACATCAGGAAAAAATTTGTGTTTTTAACATTTTTTAAAAGTAGTGACGCGACATTCTATTTAAATCGATCTTCATGTTATATAGGCCATAGGGGATGACGTGAGTTCTTTTTAATGTTTTGCGTAGAGCATAAAAATAAGGCAGCAATATTCAATGGATTGACCATTGGGATTTCATTATGATCATAATTCGCAAGGAATAACAGAATATACTTACAGCATCTTTCATAATGTTGTTATTATCTCTGTTCAAAGCTTCTTTCTGATTAATTTGCGATGAAGCTCTTTTTATAAAAAATATAGCAATATTATACGTTGAATATTAATGAAATCTATAAAATACTAACAATATCTTCGAAATATTTTCGTATATATATTGCCGTACACTTATCAGTCTCGCAGTTATATGAAGAACAAACCAAGTTAGCAAACGATATCAAGTTACACTTACAAACTGACAGGCAATCATTCCTTAGTGATTATTCAAATGCTTTATTATAAATATTCGCATAATTATTTACTGAACATTAATAAATTGTAAGCGCTGTACAATTTATTTATAATTTATTTATCAATTTATTATAAACTGTATTTTTTGCAGATCGACTACCCAGAAGTCCACGGTGGAGGGAGAATGCATCGACCACCGCATCCCCATCCCATAACCGACCACCGTCAGGTCAATCTTGTCTTCGATGACACGGTAAATATCTCTGATTTTTTTTACTTATTTATTTAAAATCTTATAGTCATGATTATTTTTATATAAATGTTTCTTCTCTTATTTATCTGAGCAAATAATGTCTTGTAAATGTTGTTTTTCGACTTTGCATTGAAGTTCGAAGACGAGGAAACCCTTCTTCTTCTTCTTCTTCTTCTTCAAGGAAATCTAGTTGATTTTACATAAATTATACTCTTAGGCAGTCATGATTGCGTATGGCTTCTTTTTCATAAACTATTATTGCATCTATTGTACCATATCTTTTTGACTCCATAGATCTGGATAAAATAAATATTCTATTCTCTTGTTTCGAAATTTTGTTAGCAAAAATATTCTATTTTCTTGTTTCTGAGCACCTATAAATGTTGTTAAATAAAAATAATTGGAATATTTGTGATATGTGTAAGATACTTTGTCTTATCTATAGAAATTCTATAAAATTCTACCTTCTAAATTCATAAAAATTATCCATAAGAAATTGTATGTAAATTAAATATTTTTAATAATTTTTTGTGACCTGAGAAAACTTATAAAAGCTTGTTTTATTTTCTAACTCTATGTTGATCACGCCCTTTTCCTGATTGAGGAATGATAAAATTATCAAAATCAATACCGAATGATGTAAGATACGACGATACCAGTTCGTCTATGTATAAATAGTTACGAGATACTCATGAATATTTAATGATCAAGATTTCGTCGATTTGGCTGCAAATGTGTGCAGCAGAATACACTTGCAGCGCATTCGTTCTTCCGGCGTGGCGCGCCGCGGGTAAAAAGTTGAAGGGAGAAACAATTTGGAAAGTAGTGTGTGTTGGCGCGAGACAAAAGGAAAAGTGAAACACACGAGTACGAACGACATAACGGGTTGTATAAATCATCCGTCGGGTCGGACAGTGGCCTTTGAGCGGTTACTGGATAGAGATGCTTTGAGCGGACCAGCAGCAGCGTTTCTCTATCCTCATCCGCCTCATGTCTCATCTCTCTTTCTGTTTTGTCCTTTGCGGCTCGCGATCGACCGTCCGTCGACTCCTTAAGCGCATTTTACACGGCAATCGCCCTACAGTGACTTTCTATATAGAGACTTCTTAAGATCAATTCAAGTGTCATTATTGGCGTCAATTTACATCATTGTTTGCTTATTGTTCCGCATGGCGATTAACTAATCGCGAAGGCTGATGAATATTAATCGCGAGAGCATCGGCGCGTTCTTTCTCGATCTGCAGCTTCTCGAGCGTGTTTTATAATATTCTTATGACGTTACGTTGGGTGCTGACATTCGCGTGGGTATGCAAATCGAAGGAAGCTACATTACGTAGCAAGTGTATTTTTATTCTCAGTTATTTTTTATCTTAGCATTATTCAATATTTACTATCTGCATCTGATGTAATTATCGTGATGTTAAGGCGATGCTGGAGAGGCAGCCGAATGTCGATAAAACAGATTTTTAATTCCAATTAAAATATTACATACATCAAGAAAATATTTACATATACTAAGTAAAACATCACGTACATTAAATAAGCCATTAAGTAAAACGTTGTGTACATTTCTTGTTCTGCTACATCTTATATATCGCTTAAATGTGAGGTTATGTATGCTCAAATCGTATTTCTCGTGCCATTCCTTTTGTAAGCTCCAAAATCATAATTTAAAGGTCTCGTGATAATCTTATAAATTATACCTACGTGGTAATTTTTGGGGGACTCTCATACCGGTTTGGACTTTTCCGGACTTGTTTGTGTTTTCCCTTTTATTCTGGAAAAGGATTTTTTTATTCTATATAAGGAAAACGAAATGGCACGAGAAATATGAAATGAGTGTTCCGTCGGTAATTCCAGCATCCCCTTAATTACGTATCTTTTATTTTCTATTTCTCTTTTTCAAATGCTACGATCATTATCAACGAGATTTAGACCACTGCAATGGTGTTTTATTGATTGCAATTTTAATTTTTAATATTTAAATACTAAATCTTATGGGACATGTGAGAAACACAACCAATGAGAAATTGCCTTTAACGGTTGAGTTGGATCTTAGGTGCTATTATAATTCCGTGTGAATTTATATATTAAGTATGTATAGTCTTTTTAAACCGCGCGTCGAACAATTTTTCGGTCTTGAAACGTTACTTTACGAAACTACTTTAATTTTTGAGTTTATTAAAGTCTGAGACTCACATTAAGTAATAAGAAACAAGTTAGTGTTTAATGAGATGTATTTTTGCATTAGTTTGTCATATAATAGATATAAATAATTTTACAAAATTCAAACGTGGGAGAGTTTTATACGTCATAATCCTTAGTCTTCTTCCATGTAAAGTAAACTCGTAATTCATAATCTTTCATCGTCAAATCGCTTCCAAATCCCATCAAGTAATCCTCTCACGAATCAGATGGTTATTATTATTTAAATTCTCTTCTTTGTTGTACACAAATTACACTTAATATTATTCTTTTTTTCCGGTATCATCTCTAATTACAGGCATTAGTAAATTATTTCGATTATTTTGTAATTTTCACCTTATTTTAAATTTGTGTTGTACGTGTATTACAATATAATGAGGTCAGTTCCATAGAATGAATTTATATTGTATATTATGTTAACAAAAAAAGTAGGATGCATCTTCATATAACGGCTGTATAATTTGCCTGTAAATATCGCGAGATTATAAAGATGCAAATTTGTGCTGCGTTTACGAGCTACTGTGATATTACTGGATTTACCAGAAATATGTGTGTATGTTCAGTATAACGAAATTTAATTTAATCCCCGTGCAATATGGACAACAAAATTTCGTTAAACTTCCAGCTATCGTTTCAACTTTATGTGGGAAATGAAATTTAATTGAATTCCCTCAGTCGATATGAAAGAATATTTCTCAATGCATTAATTCTGTTTTATATGATTTTTCTTTAGTTTTTTTTTATTTTATGGATTAATTAGATGATCGTGCCATGTACACTGCAGTATAGCAGTCAGTGTTTTCCATTATGTAGATAAAATTATCTAGATAATCATCTAGATGAAGAAATGGCTTTATCTTATCTTTATCTAGATTATTAAGAATATATGCTATCTTTAGCTTATCTTAGATTAAAAAAAAATGTTATTTTTTTTAATTTATCTAAGATTGTAGAAGAGTATTGTAAGAAATTTTTATGTAAACAATCAATCTCCAGTAGTAGTAATGATGAAGATTTTTTTCGTGATATAGACAACACATTCGACACCAGTCATTCAAAGCGACATTGAAGTACTTTCATATTTAGAAAACAAATCAAAAGAATTAGATATTCTGAATTTATATCCACACATTAAATAAATTTTTTAAAAATATAATACATCATTGCTATCATCAGCGCCAGTAGAACGTCTTTTTAGTTGCGGATAACAAATATTAATTCCATGTAGGAACCGTTTATTAGATGATATATTCGAAAAACTTTTATTTAAAAAAGATAAAGATTTATAACATATTTATGAAATATTTATAAAAATAATGAATATATTTTTTGTATCCTAAATTGTTTTACTACCAAATATTTACTTAAAAACAAAATTATCTAGATAAAATTTTTTTTAATTTTATCTTTTATTTAGATTAATATAAAATGAATTATCTTCATATCTTATCTAAAATACATTTTTGTGTCATTTATCTTATCTATATCTAGATAATTTTGAATTATCTAAGCGCAACATTGATTTAAAATGATAACATGATCGTACTAATAGGGAAAGCAAATACAATTCGCAAATACAATTTTTTGCGTGTCTCATAAACCTAAAGTTCGATTCCAATTTGATACCGAATTGTCAAGGTTTGGAAAGAGACTCACATGGAATTTTCTAAAAAAAAAAAAAAAAAAGAAAAAAAAAAGAAAAACAAGCGGAATCGCGCGTAGAAGCTACAGGTGGCCCTGGTAATCTCCTCTCCCTTTCCGGCCGGTGCAGCGCGGCATGGTGCACTCTCCCAGTTGACACGGTCCTGAAGAGCCGCTTACGGCACGGTATGTCGTTCGTCGGTACGGCGAATCGTCACGTGACTATACTATACGCTGCGATCCGAAGGGAATGCTAGCCAGCATTGCCAGCGGCACGGCACGACGCGTCGTGGTGTGGTGCGGAACTGCGGGGTGCGGGTGGAGGCGGTGGCGGGACGAGACGAGGTAGTCCTATGTCTGCTAAGCTGACGACTGGTCGCGACGACGGCGACGACAACACGGACGACGCGACGGACGGATGCATCTCGAGTTTCGTACACTAAGCTAAGCTCTGTACGTACAAAGAGGGTCACGACGCCGAGGCGCGTTCCGAGTCGCGTCCGTCCGCTTCGACGCGCATACAGCGGGCGGCACCAGGCGGCCACACGTCAGTGAGAGAGAAAAACCATCGGATGGACGGATAAAGCGTTTAGGAAAAATGCGGACGCGTTGTTTCATGGACGATTCGCTGGATCTGTTGTCGTGATCGTTTCCGTCGAGGAGGAAGACGAGAACAACAACAACAACGAGAATTGCGGATTCCGCTGGCGCGATGGACGCGTACGGCGTGTGTCAAGTGAGTGGATCGCGCAGCTCTCTCAGGTCTCCTCTCGGAGATATGCCTCTCAAAATGGCCTTGGCTCTCCTTTTCTCTCGCTCGCGGCCGCTTATCCTCTCCTCCGTTGGGAAAGTGAGTTTTTCTCGCGGAAAACGCGAGATGTACGCTTCGGCCGCCCTTCGCGATGACATGACAACAGCTCCGTCGTTCGTAGGTGTCATCTTATTTGGTATGTGGCCGAACATGTATGTGAACGCGCGCGAGATACACTCGCGCGCCCTGACTCTCGCACGGCCTGCGTACCACACATGCGTGCGAGCGTGATGTCATGTCGCTCTGTGACCTAACCTAACCTAACCGCGAACTGGAGCCTGTCCCATCACGCCCATTCCTGGTATTTCCTACTTTGCGCTGCTTTGCGCTTTTAGCGAACGGCGTCGTTTATGTTTTTCTTCCGCGCCTACAGCTGTGCGGATATAGGTTGTCTCCAATGCTCAGAAACGGCATTACAAATCGTTTTCCTAGATTTCCTTCGTGTGACTCACAATTTATTTTCGACAGTTTTCGAATCACTTTATTGTTATTGTCAGTTGTTGGGTTGATAATTTGAAGGAGAGTCAAGTTGCATGGCAATACATGTGTTAAATTATTGCTATTACGTTATATTTTACATCAATGTAGTTTTATAATGTTTAAATGATCATACAAATCGCGCGATATCTCTCTTTGAATGTAATAATAATTAAATACCTATTATGTACTTGTATAATCTTTCCTATGGTATTAGAGATTAGATTTCTAATCTTATTATAGATTAGAATTTATATCTCATTGCGAATTTCTTAGATATATTATATCTTACATCAAGGTTTTACATTGATTTATATAATTTATAATAAGAGTATTTGGTATTGAAAAAATGTGGAAAATAGATGGAATTTGTTAATTTTTATTTTTATAAAAAATTTGATATAAAATACTATTCCTTAATTATATAAATAATGTATGAGATGGTTTGTAGATTTTATGATAAAATTAGCAAAAAATATCTTTGTGAATCTTTAAGAAATTTTTAAGTAACTAGATAAACTGTTAAAAATTTTTTTTTTAGTTCTCACAGGGCCTTACAGGCAGGCCGGAACTTTATCAGAAATCAAACAGAAGCAGTCATTCGAGTGACACAAGTTCAGCATACAGTGGATCCGACACTATGACATCTGTACAAAGTTCATTAGATGCAGATCCTGATGAAGTGGATTTGTCAGGTCTTGTGGAGTCCATTGTTGATAGCGATGAGGAGGAAGATCTGGCAGAAAGCATGGATGTAAGTATTGTGATTTATGTTGTTGTTTTCTAGAAATGCCATTAGATGTTAGAATTAGTTATTTTAATATTTGTTGTTGTGATATTTTAGAGTTTAACGGTACGTGATCCTGTACGAGAATGTTTAGAGAAGGATCCTGTTGAGAGAACAGAAGACGACATAGAGACACTTTTAGAATTTACGCAACAATTGAAAGCCTTCACAAACATGACTTTGGCTGTTAGAAGAGCGCTGTGCGCTGTGATGGTATTTGCGGTAGTCGATCGTGCTGGAATGGTGGTCCTGAATGACGGCGAGGAACTCGACAGTTGGAGCGTGTTAATTAACGGTGCTGTTGAGATTGAGCATAGCAACAGTGAGATTGAACAACTCGGTCTCGGTGATAGCTTTGGTATTTTGCCGACTATGGAGAGGCTGTTACATCGTGGAGTTATGAGAACAAAGTTTGTAATATGATTCCTTTCTACTTTTGCCAATAGGCCGTGATATCTAGAAAGATATAAGAAAAAAAAAATCCGATTTTCTGTTTGCAGGTGCGACGATTGCCAATTTGTTTGTGTCACGCAAGCAGATTATTTTCGAATACAACATCAAGGCGAAGAGAATACCAGGAGACATGAAGAGAATGGAAGGGTAATTTTAGTGACTGAATTGCGGGGAGCTTTGGATGGTGCAGCGCGAAGAGGTCACGTGGTGATTCGAGGAACGCCAGAGCGTTTGATGTTACAGCTCATTGAAGAAAACAGTATTACAGATCCTACTTATGTGGAAGATTTTTTATTGACTCATCGAACGTTTATTGATAGTCCGTTGTTAGTCGCAAGTCAATTGTTGGAGTGGTTTGATCAAGCCCAAGTGCGAGATCGCGTTGCTCGCGTCGTGCTCTTATGGGTGAACAATCATTTTACCGATTTCGAGACTGATCCAGCGATGATGGAATTTTTAGAAGCATTTGAAACTGGACTGGAAAGAGAGAAAATGTTAGGACAGCAAAGGTAAGTTTTTCTGATTTATTTTTTCAAAGGAAATATATTAAAACATAATAAGAAAAATAACTGTTACTTGTAACTGAAATTTCAGGTTGTTAAACATTGCATGTGCAGCGAAAGCGAGAACGCGGAATGTAACGTTAGCCAGGCCAAACAGGGACGAGGTCCTAAATTTTAGCATTTTAGGAGGATTTGAGAGAGGTTTTGGTATATTTATCTCAAAAGTTGACAAGAGATCCAAGGCTGAAGATGTTGGTTTAAAGAGAGGCGACCAGATCTTAGAAGTAAATGGCCAAAGTTTCGAGCATGTAAATCATGCGAAAGCTCTTGATATTTTGAGAGCTTCTACGCATCTCAGTATAACTGTAAAATCTAATTTACTTGGTGAGTTTAATTTAAAAATCAGAAATAGGAAAATATACTTTCTTTGTCTTCAATCATTTGATCTTACAGCTTTCAAAGAAATGCTTCAAATGCCGGATAATTCCCCAAGACCTCGAGGTAGAACAAGTAAGCCGGAAATACCGAGGCTTCAATCGGATCCACGAGCTAGACTATCAACGCATGTGGATCCCATGACTCCTGTAAATCCTTTAAATCCCATGATTGGCGGAGTACCATTATTAATCCCAGACAACAATGTGTCGCCGTGTAAAGACTCTAAAAAAGAGCACAAGGGATTTATGACTCTTGGACCTAAACGGCGATTACAGAAAGCACTTATGAAAATGAACATACTGCCAAAGAATACGATCAAGTGAGTGCATTTAAGTATTGTGCATAAATAATAATTAAATCTATATAAATCCTTTATTGGCATAAAATATTTTTGAATTTTAATAGCGACGGTGTACATTTGGATGATCCTCTTGCTCCACCACACACACCACCGGGAACAGGGCTTACGCAAACTACTACTAATCTATATCATTCGAAGAGTAATCCAGATCTTACGTCACTTTATTGTTACGACGACTTGAGGGCAAACGATTATCCTGAACATGTGCTCAAAGTATATAAAGCTGATCAAACCTGCAAGTATCTTCTTATTCACAAAGAAACAACGGCGCATGAGGTAAATAAATTTGTACTACACACACCCACCCACTCACCCACATATGTATATAACGATGCATTAATTGTAGGTAGTAATGCTTGCACTTCAAGAATTTGGTATAACAGAAAGTAGTTCAAATTTCTCTTTGGCGGAAGTAAGCGTCGGCGAAGGTGGCATGATTAAACAGCGTAGATTACCAGATCAATTACAGAATCTTGCTGAACGGATCGGATTAAGCTCTCGATACTACTTGAAAACTAACGGAATTTCCGAAACTTTAGTAGCTGACGATCAAGCTCCGGAACTCATTCGAGAGTCTCAAGTACACTTTCTGCAATTAAATGCTGTGGAAGTAGCAATACAACTGACTTTGCAAGACTTCAGTATATTCAGGTAATTTAATATTTCATGAAATATATAAAATTTGTAAATTATCCTTTTCCCATCTTTCCTACATTCCCCGTGACTAGTATGTGTTTTCCTTTTTGACATTGCGTTATCTGACGTAGTTGAGATTAGTCGTTCGTATACTTCTGCAAATTCGCTTCTATTTTAATATTTCTATCTGATGGACTATTTTTATACACATTTTTATTTCTTTAACGGATTACCAACATATATTAATGACAAGGTACACTATCATATGTTTTTATATAATTTGTTAATTTTTATTAATTTTTTTGCTCACGATTATTTGTAGAATGCCAAATTTTATACACAATTCGACTTTTTAATTAACTGACTCAAAACACGAAGAACACGAATGAAATAATTTTTGAAGAATAATGAATTCTGTATTGTTTACCTCATAGATAATAACAATTTTAATTGCGTCTCTACTGTAACATCTGGAGACATGGTAGTGTCTCGGCGCTAAGCCAAGCGCGCGACATTAAGAATGACCCGATCGGAGTCAAAAATGTTTGAAGTACTTCTTTTGTAGCTATATTTATTATTATTATTTGAATTTAAGTTTTTGTTTGTTATATCTTTGGCTCTTTGCCCCTTTTTTAATTGTATTGTTTTGGAAATTGTAATTATAATTTGCATTTGTTATATATTTTATAAAAAAATTAAAAATACTTTCTTACAGACAAATCGAGTCCACGGAGTATGTGGATGACCTGTTTGAATTGAAGAGTAGGTATGGTGTGCCCATGCTCAGTCAGTTTGCAGAACTAGTCAACAGAGAGATGTTCTGGGTTGTAACGGAAGTTTGTTCGGAACATAATCTCGTACGGCGCAGTAAGATTATAAAGCAATTTATTAAAATAGCGCGTAAGTATTTGGAACCTTTTTTCGTATTTTTCTCTCACACGCGCGCATATGTGGATATATATATATTAAATTGGCAATGTTTTTCTTTATAGGTCAATGCAAGGAGTGCAAGAATTTCAATTCAATGTTCGCGATCGTATCCGGTTTGGGTCATGGCTCAGTATCGAGATTAAGAGCTTCATGGGAAAAACTGCCAACCAAATATCAAAGATTGTTCAGCGATTTACAAGAATTAATGGATCCTAGCCGTAATATGAGTAAATATCGACAATTGGTGGCGTCTGAACAAACGCAACCACCTATAGTGAGTTATTTTTTTGTAATAAAATTACCTTATATATTACAATTTTTTTTATTTACTATCTATTTTTATGATCCAAGTTTGTGTATTATATTGACTTTAAATTATCATATAATTAACGAGAGTTCAATGATTATTTTAGATACCTTTCTATCCAGTCGTGAAAAAAGACTTGACTTTTATACATCTTGGTAATGATTCAAGAGTAGAAGGTCTAGTGAATTTCGAAAAACTTAGAATGATCGCGAAGGAAGTGAGAACATTAACAAATATGTGTTCCTCGCCTTATGATTTACTAACTATGTTAGAAAGGGGTGGGCAACCACCAAGTTCCGCGATGGTAGCTCTGAACCAAATGACTACTGGCAATCAAGGTAAGTTTTTTATTTTTTTTACTATATATTGTTGAACAAATAATAGAATCTTAATTTTATATTTATACGACCATATAATTGTTAACCAATTAACAAGAAAGAAGGAAGCACAAAGCTAAGCCTATCTCGGTCAAAGCTAGATCTCGATGCTTATTATCATTGTGTGTGAATTTTATATACCGCGTATGTAGTTCCTCTAATCGCGTGCCGAAAAATTTTTTTTTTCAGACTTTACAACGCAACTCTAAATAACTACCGCGGTAATATCACTTTAGTTAAATTGACAATCAATCTAACAAATTTCGATGCTTATAGCATCTTATTAGATCTTAATAATATGTTGAAAGACATATATTAAAATTTAATATTAAAGTAATGATAATTTAAAATCTGTGAAAAATTAAGATTGCGAAGAATATCACAAGTTGGCGTTTCGTCCCGGCTTCCACTACTGGACTCATCAGTAAGGTAATGTAGTGGTAGCCTACCTTAGACGCCGGTGTAAGTTATTAAATCGAGACTCTATATAAAGAGACATACGTGTATCTCAGCACTTGCGAGAAATTTTAACGAATATCAATTGAATAGACCTCTGACGACCTCTAAGGTAGGCTCCCACTACATTACCTTACTAATGAGTCCAGTAGTGGAAGCCGGGACGAAACGCCAACTTGTGATATTCTTCGCAATCTTAATTTTTCACAGATTTTAAATTATCATTACTTTAATATTAAATTTTAATATATGTCTTTCAACATATTATTAAGATCTAATAAGATGCTATAAGCATCGAAATTTGTTAAATTGATTGTCAATTTAACTAAAGTGATATTACCGCGGTAGTTATTTAGAGTTGCGTTGTAAAGTCTGAAAAAAAAAAAATTTTCGGCACGTAATTAGAGGAACTACATACGCGGTATATAAAATTCACACACAATGATAATAAGCATCGAGATCTAGCTTTGACCGAGATAGGCTTAGCTTTGTGCTTCCTTCTTTCTTGTTATATTGTTGAAGTTGCTTCGAAACACAAGTCGAAACATTTGAATATTGAAATTGTATGAAATTAATTGTATGAAGAATGTAATTATCAGGGTTGGGTAAGTTACTTTTTTTTTTAAATTAAGTTAAAGTTAACAACCTCGAAAATTTAACTTAGTTAAGATAAGTTAATGTATAATGAAATTAATTGAATTAAAAGTTAATTTAATAAAAAAAATGTAATTTTGATAAGTTATTATAAAAGTTAAAAATTTATTTTTTTCTCATGATTTCAGGGTTTCAGTCTTAATAATAACGGAAGTGACAATAAAAAAAAACTATTTAGATTTTAGAACATATCCAAAATTTTATTATATTAAAAAACAATTAAGAAACAGGGCTACGAGTCAAAAATTCGTTAGAAATATTAACAGTAAATAAATAACTTCATTTATATTAAAATATAAAGTTTAATAAAAATTAAAGAACAAAAATTAAGGCTCCTGAATACTCAGCCAAGAACTCCGTGTTGATGGGTAGCGACACCGAATCAGTCGGTGGCTAGCAAAACTGGTAGTACGCTACTGGTTATACACACAATTGCAAGCTCATGTCCGTGTGCTCATTTTCGGGTAGAAGGGGAGCGCACAGACATGGGTTCATGCTTGTGTGTGTATATAGCGCCTCGCCATGGTAAAAGTCTGAACTAATAGGCGTGAAAAAGTGATGTTTTGACGACAAATTTTTTCTTGCGTGCCATTTTGTCAATATTTGCTTATTTGTGAAAATGTGACTTCCCTCGTACTCGTGAAAGTCCTAAAAATTGGCGGAAACTGCAGTTATCGTGAAATTTTATACGTAAAATCGTATATTTCACTCGTTTCATCAGCTGTCAAAATGTGTGATTCTGCCCGAGTATAGGCTCACTTTACGTGCCTTTTACGACCATTTACTGACTATCAGAGGAGGAAAGGACAGTTTCCGCCAATTTTCACAAGTGTTTTTGAGCGATCTCGCCTTTTAAATTTATCCAAATTGTCTTTATTAAAAAATGGGACGCAAGAAAAATTAATGTGTTTTTCTCGCCTATGACGTCACAATTCCAACATGGCCGTCGCTGGTATTCAGGAGCCTTAACAGAAATTTAAAAACAAACGTTTCGACCTCTTTTAGGTCATTATCAATATTAAATCGCATGATATTACAATTATGTAAGAAATTATGATATTATAATATGTAAGAAATTATGATTAATAATATAAAAAACGCAATTATATAAAAAAATATAAACAAATATATAAAAATTAGAAGCGTATTCACTCTCGCATAATAGAAATTTCGGATAATTGAACAGGAAAAACCATAAACCGATGTAATTCGTCTGATAGTAAATGTTATTCGTAAAATCTTTGGTAATAATTTCTGTCGAAAAATACATAGGTAATGTAATAAAAGTAAGTCAAATAATAAAATAATAATGTAAAAAGAATCAAAATATAAACTAATATTATAAAAAGTCCAATACTAAAATAAAAATAATGTAAAGAAAGTCAAATCTTAAGGTAATCAAATGAAATTAATATAATGTAAAAATAAACATATAATACACCGTATTAATTTTTGTTAATTCAGTATTAATTAAATTAAACAATAAATTACCTTATGTAATCGTATCGAAGTACAATTGTCATATTTTGTTGTTGTTAGACAATGCGATGAGAGCAAGTTAAAGATGTTACAGTTATAAGTTTCAAAATTCGAATGACAGACATTTCAAGTACGAAACAATAAAGGAAATAAAAGAGAAAAAGGATCAGGAAAGGTTAAAAATGTAACAAAAGTGGGGATAAAGTAAGAGGTAAGGGAAGTTAAGAGAGAGAGAGAGAATTAATAATCTGAGAATAAGTTTCAAAGATTTTACGAATAACATTTACTATCAGACGAATTACATCGGTTTATGGTTTTTCCTGTTCAATTATCCGAAATTTCTATTATGCGAGAGTGAATACGCTTCTAATTTTTATATATTTGTTTATATTTTTTTATATAATTGTGTTTTTTATATTATTATATCATAATTTCTTACATATGATATCATAATTTCTTACATAATTGTAATATCATGCGATTTAACATTAATAATGACCTAAAAGAGGTCGAAACGTTTGTTTTTAAATCTCTGTTTTTAATTTTTGTTCTTTAATTTTTATTAAACTTTATATTTTAATATAAATGAAGTTATTTATTTACTGTTAATATTTCTAACGAATTTTTGGCTCGTAGCCCTGTTTCTTAATTGTTTTTAAATTTATTGAGCCTTATTAAAAAATTTATATTTTTATTATATTAATTTCTTGGTAAAAATGTAGATTAGGGGAGCCTCTTCCAATGACCTTGACCTTGACATATGTTGTCAAGGTCATGATCCTGAGTGATCTTGAGGAAGTTTTAACCGTCGGACCTAACTCGTTAAAAAGTTATTAACAAAAAAAGTTTCAAAATTAACGTATTATTTCTGCTATACATGTATGATATGAACAGAGAATGGAAGTAACTGTAACGAAGTTACAGTTACAAGTTACTTTTTTGGTAACTTTACTGGTATCTGCGTTACTTTCTTTTTTTGGTAACTGTAACGGTAACGAGTTATATTTTTTGGGTAACGGTAACGAAATTTACAGTTACTTTTGTCGTTACTTTGCACACGATTGAACACGGTTCGATTGGATACATGCTATTTATAGCGCTTATCAATAAGACTTGAAAGCCCTTAGACATTCGGCCGT
>NW_017280454.1:10125-31492 GCF_001594065.2 Cyphomyrmex costatus | reverse complement strand
TGCAAGGAGGTGGCCTTCGGCCACCCCCCCGCACCCACACCGTCACAGAGGTCTGCCCCGACAGTACTATCATAGCAACAGTACAATCGTAGAAGTCGTGTGCCCCTGTGCAGGGGAGGGGGGGGGGGGTGAAAGTTATTTCGCGTGGAAAGTTTAACATTTCTGAACAGGGAAAGGTGTAGAATAGTGATTCATAAATGGTAAGAAGTGTACCTCTTATATTCATTTTGATTGCATTTATTCTCGGTCTGTTATATTGTGTGTGTGCGTGCGTGTAAAAATAGTACTTGTTATAATACATATATGGCAGAAATGATACATTAACACGTATAATTTTCCAGAAATGATACGTTAATTTTGAAACTTTTTTTATTAATAACTTTTTAACGAGTTAGGTCCGACGGTTAAAGCTTCCTCAAGGTCACTCAGAGTAATGACCTTGACAACATATGTCAAGGTCATTGGGGGAGGCTCCCCTAATCTACATTTTTACCAATTTCTTTTTTATTTATGGGAGTACAAATTAGTTCGGTCCGTTTTCCAAAAGATGATCGCTTCCAAAGACGAGTCATTTTTTCGAAATGGAATTCGAAAATTGCCTGAGAGATGGGAAAAAGTAGTAGCCAGCGATGGGCAATACTTTAATTAATCTGTTTATTCATTTTGTTTTGAAGTAAATGCATTTTTGAACACAAAAAACGGACCGAACTAATTTGTACACCAATAATAATATATATAATAATATGTTTTGTTTGTATATATACACATATATATATATATTGTATGTATATATATATATATATATAATCAATGTCTACACTCATTGCGTTTTTGCATAAATCCTCAAACTCTTATTATTAGAACCGAATAAATGCAGCAGCAAACTACAAGTGACTATAAACTACTGCAAGCTGCAAGTCCTGCAAGTTAGAACCAGTGATGCAAACTCGTGTCCGCTTGCGGACAATAAAGAGCCTCTACTTGCAGGACGTCAACAGCGCCATTCATCAACACGAAACAGAGTGACGTAACACATAACCAATGATGCGAATATCTATTTACAGCACGCGATCAGTGTCTGCATACGGTGGCACTGATCGCGTGCTGTAAGTAGATATTCGCATCATTGGTTATGTGTTACATGCCACCGCAGGCACTGATCGCGTGCTGCAAGCCGGCCGGAATTCGTATCTTTGGTTACGTGTTGCTCGTATTGTGTCTGACACTTAACTTAAAAAAAATTAATAAAAAGTTACTTACTGATAAAATGTAACTAAATAAAGTTAAAAAGTTAGGAGTCTAAAATGTAACTAAGTTAAATTAAAATTAATTAACTTTTTAACTTAACTTTTAACTTTTTAATTTAGCACTACCCAACCCTGGTAATTATACTAATAATGTAAAACATAATATTACATGCTCATAATTGCGGCGTGGCTCGCATTGGCCTTTGTTCAATACTGATTTGAGTTTCTTATGTTGTTAAATACAATATTTATACATTTGCGATTTAGGTGGCCAAACTGCGACAGTGAAACGACGAAAAAAATCCACGGCTGCACCAAATCCAAAAAAAATGTTTGAGGAAGCACAGATGGTTCGAAGAGTGAAGGCCTATCTTGCGAATATGAAAGTGATCACCGATGAAGAACGGTTACATCAACTTTCTGTCGATTGCGAGCCACATGCAGGAGCTGTTGCAGTTGCAGCTGCGGTACCATTGGGTGGCAGTCGGGGAAGGAGGCATCCATCGCCTACTCTGTCAACTACTAGTAGCGCCAGTAGTACCAGTGAAGGCAGGAAGAGTATACAAGGTTGGTGAATTTGTACAACTGTGCGCTGTAATATATTTTTTGTGAAGAATTTATATTATATTTATATATTATGAATTTTTCAGGTACAAAATTCGGCGCCGCGTCGCCACAAGCAGTTAGAAAGATGTTGGCTTTGTCTGATCCTCACAAGACACGACCATATCAACCTAAGCACTGTGCACCACCGCTACCTGTACCTGGATTAGCGTTGCATTCGAGTGGTTTAGAACCTAGTCCAGGTGCACCTAGAAGAGTAGGTTCCGGCAGCAGGGTACCAATGCACGAACGATCCCACAGCGATACACCTGCTAGCTTACCACCGCCTGTCGATCTCAGTGCAGAGAGCAGTAGTGTAACTAGTTTGAGCAATCTCCAGCCGTTAAGAAAAACCTTAACAAGTGGTGAGTACGACCTTTTTCTTTATGAAATATGGTTTGATGCGAGATGATGCTGTCCAATACAATGTTTTTTTTTTTAGATTTACCTAAAGATATATTTAGATTGTTCCGTCTAAATAGATCTCTCAGTTATTTTATTTTGCGTACTTTTAATAGCTTTTTATTTATAAATCATATTGACTTTTTAGATTTTATTGACAGACGGATAAATGTTAATTGATTAAATCGATTTAGACACGCATCTCGCAAAGCACCATCACGCACTTTCGTTGCTCGTTATTTAACACTGGTCAGGTATCGCAACAAGGAGTCTCATTATTATGCACGCTGCACAGCCGTTTACGCAATTCATAAATGTTCCATGTTATTTAGTTGATTCATATATACACGACACTCACACATGCATCTTGTACGCCGATTACTTATAGCGCGAGCTTTTCTTTTTGATCAGACGTTACGAAAGAGAGAGAGAGAGAGAGAGAGAGAGAGAGAGAGTGTGTGTGTGTGTGTGTGTGTGTGTGTGTGAGTGAGAGAGAGAATATATTTTGAACTTAACTTCACGAACTGCAGTTTCGACTTGAACTCTCATACCATGGGACATACGGAATTGTATTTTAATGAGATCGGTGTATCTACAGCGCTGCAATCGAAGTAGACAATTTTCAATAAATCCTGATAATTTTAATTCGTAAATGTTATAGAAAATAAAATAATTTGCACAGTCGTAGTCTATATTGAACGATAAATTAAGTGTTTAAATGAGTATAAGTTGATTTCTGAAAACATTGCATAGAGAATCAGTAAAATATCATTAGTTGTAATTTTAACACGGCGTTACAGTCGTACACATAAGATATACTTGTTGATTACGTTCTGCCAATGATAGGATATAAATGCTTGTAGATGGCAAGAAAGAGATATACAATAGATAGGAACATGCGAAAGACGTGCAATTGGAGTGCGGCGAAATAATCAGCTTAAATCACGTTCTTGCATCGACTCTCTTTGTGAAACAGTTTACTTTAAATTCTTTAGAATAAAAGATACGGATTAATGAGGCAAATAAGCGTCGCGACTAGACAATAAGGTCATTTAGCGGTCGCATCAGGGCGTAATCCTTCGGTTAGAACGTGTGTAGTGATAGAAGTGTCTTGGGAACCTGTGCGTAGGTTCGGTGACGAGCAGTGACAGTGGTCATAGCACTCAGCTGGACAGCCACAGCGGGAGCAGCGTGGAAGCAGGCGGCAGCCCACCGCCATCGCAAAGACGACACTCCGCTCTGCAAGGTACGTAATCAAAAAATCGAAAGTGAAACGAGAGAACAGATTATGGCGAAGTGTGCTCGTGTGCTGTTTCTTTTGCCCGATCCGTAGATATACATACCGTAGTAGAATAGTAGAGACAGTAGTTTCTTTCGCGATGTTTGATGCCATCGGACCGAAAACTGGCACTGACAATCGAATTTTTCTTGCCGCGTTTATGACAAGAGCTGAATACATTTTACTATGTAAAATTTTTATAGTTGTTTACATACCTGTCCGTTCATTTTTATATTATTTTACATTGATTTTAATTTTTGCATTATCTATTTTTATGATGCCAGATGGTTACGTGTCAGTTGTTTTGTATTGAATAAAAGTATTGAAATTATTTAGAATCGAAATTAGTGCATTATTATTTTGGTGTGTCTAGATTTTCATGCTATACATATGAAAGTGATTTTTGTGTTTGATGCTGTAGCATCGAGAATTAAATCGTTCGAGATGTCTAGTGTCTATTCTTAAATATTTACAGTTATGATTAGAGTTTATAAATTATTTACGCAATAAATATATATATATATATATCATATATTTAATTTCAGTTATTTTCTCTGCTAAATATTAAATATTAAGAGTTTTGGTTGATGTATTATTTATTACAATTATTTGCTGTTTATGTCATTGGCTAAATTTCATCGCTGAAAAACGTATGTCCCATGGCCACGTACCTTCAAGTATTAAACGGATTACTGTAAATATTATACGAGTGCAAATAAAGAATGAAATCTTATTACTAAATCTTGCGTGTCGTATGTTGTATCGATATTCACGTCATCGAGCGCTGCATATATAGCATAGTAACTGTGCTTTTAATCGCTTTTTAAAGTTTCGTCGCTTCTAAAATTCGCTCTATAACTTATTACTACTCACTTGATCACACAGGCGGTATTTCATGTGTTATTCGTCATAATCATGCGCTTTTGAAAATATTTGCATCGCATAAAGGCGATTTGTTCCGAGAATTTTTTTCGTGTTTTCGGTAACGGCACAAGTTTGTACATTTTGTAAACAAGAAATATGTCGTATGTGGCCTCTGTATATATGGTGCAGGGTCTGTTATAAGAGGCGGAGCACCTCCGTTCCCTCACGCGGTAGCAGTGTTACCTCCGCTTCCCGCCAATCAGAATCACAACCACAATCATCACCACCATCATCACCATCACCAACATTATCACGATCATCATCATCATCACCAACCCCCAACTCCTCAAGGTGAGTTCGCGACTGTCTGCCTCTTGTTTCGTTTAACTGATTTGCATTGATTCATTGATCTTGCTGTATCTGCTGCTTCAAAGCAGAATACATTATTTTGAAGATGCAAACAGTATGGCTCATGCATGTGACACAACATATTAAAGTATTGCGAACGATAGAAAGTAATCTTGGTTTTCTGCGTCTTTAATGTATAGCTTGAGCTTTGTAAGTAACTTGAGATTGCCTTTCTCAAGAAAAATCGGTGTGTTTAGTCTCTGGTGCGTGACGTTGCCGTGTATGTAAAACTATCAATTATTATCAAACGAATCTGTTGGTATGCACGCTGGCGATAAATGTAGCACTGGCATTCGTTTCTAGTGTGGCCTAGAAATACAACGCGTTGCATCAAGCTTGCTCCATTTACGTATACCGTAGTATTAGCGGAGATAATTGAGTATTTTTTAAAAGATACTAATATAAAATAGTATGTCTGCTTCTTTTCTCTTGGGTAGATTGTGTGTGGCGGGTAGCGATGAATGTCTTTTGCGGTTTCCATTAAACTCGCGTATCGCGTATTTCTCGTGGATCTCAGCTGGAAGCGAGCGCAATTATCTGTTATCTTTTTCAGATTTGTTTCTACTAATGTAGCTTAATCTTTATCTATTTCTAGTTCTAAGAATTAGAAAAAGATGAAGAGTAAGTTGAATTGAAATTAAAGTTAATTTACATTGGTAGAAACGGACATCAATGATTTGTCAAGTGGTGTAATTTTTTGTGTTACTTCTAAAGGATGAAAAAGATAAAAGATACATTTTAATCAATATAGTTGGCCATATTGAATATTAACAGAAGAGATGGTAACGTAAATAAATATTGCGTTGTAAAAGTAATAAATAAATGCATAGAGAGTCAAGTGACAATGCTATAAAAACAACTTTTTATTTTATACTTTTTTAAATATAATTTATTTTGTAAAATAATGCATTTAATATTTAATGTTATAATTTTATACAATATACAAAATATTGTATTTTGGCTCTTGATACTCCATTGATTAGAATGAGTATAAGTGGAAATAAATTTACTCGCTTTTCTTGAAATTCTCGCTCGTTTACAAACGCTATATCCGCGGTGGTAAGTGAATTACTTTATCAACAACGAGATGGAGGATGTTGAGAAGGCGAGGAAAGGCGGCACGGAATGAAGAGAGATCGAGAGAGTCGAGGGTTTTCAGGTACTACGGGATTAGGAGTAAACATGGGCCTAGGGATGCCAGCTCCGCTACCACCGCCCGGAGCAGGGACCACGACCATAATGACAATGAGTGCCGTGATGGGCAACAACATGACATCGTCGATACGATCTGGCATGAGTAACACACCGCAATGTCGTCAACCACCGGCATACAAAGTTGCGCAGCAGATGGCGAGATTACACAGACTCGGTCGTGCTAACAGCCACGAGGGGGTCACCTATCGAGGCACCGATCACGAAGATGGTACTGCAAAATCGTTGTACCGTTTACACACGGTTTATATTCACCCTCATACACACATACATATATTCGATTTACGCTCGTTGAGGCTTCTTACGTTCTCGTTGTCAACTTTCACACACGGCGAGGAGTGCTGATTTGTTGGCGAAAGCACTCTGTCAGTTTACTACTGTCAGAATAGCTTTTGTAAAAATTGTACTCTCATGACTATTAATTTGCAACATTTTTATTACTTTTTCCTGTTTGATATGTTTTATCGTGCGTGCATTGAACATATAATTATTATTTTGATATTACATATTTCCAATTTTTCTATACACATTTAAAACGGATATGTATGTATTGTATAACTATTTTTAGGATTATAATTTTTTATTCTAATATGTGTAATGCTAATTTAAAAATATTTGCAAGCCATTTTCTCTGAAATAATCTTTTCCATTTCTAAAAAAAACTTGTTGTATGACAACTTAATATATTTGAACAAAATTTTGATTGAACAACGAACACATATTTGAACATAATATTGAACGTAGTTGTAAACACAATGACAGTATTAATTAACGGACATTATGTGGCTATTACACAATTTAAATGAATACTATATTTAATACCTGTAAAATGAGCGAAATATCTATATAACATATTGTAAAATTTGTATTTAATCAGTGTGATTGTTATGTAGCACTTATTAAGCACAGTTTTGTGATGTATAATCATATTTGTTTGCGTTATGTCAATATTTATGTTAATGATCATTGCATAATACACAAGCTTGCCTATCATCATTGAATTTTGCATTGAAACATTACGATATATTAAATTTTGCGATTTGTTCATCTTTTGCGTGATGTCGAGGCATGATATGCTGCTTGTTCCTGTCGCACGTTTTTTTATTCTTTGTTTATTTTAGTTTGCATCAACTATTTATTTTTCTCGAATTGATCTATTTTAAAATAATGTAATTTAGAATTTTAGAAATGCAATACATTATACGTATTTATAGGCGAGAGATTCTAACGCATAATGATATGGAAAAATAAATATAAATAGCTTATCTATGAGATGCGACAATAAAGTTTCGAGAATAATTTTGTTTTTGTCAAAATGACAATATTGTAAATCATTATTTCCCACGTGTAGCTTGAATTTTCCTTCATCTATATACGAAGATTAAACGTTATCAATCATTTCAATCATTGTACAAGTTGATTCGTTTAAAGACGTATTTATATTTTGTGTTACGAGAAAAAAAGAATGCAATTTAGAACAAACTTAGAGCATCACATGTATTCAAAATGAGAGAGAATATAAACAATTTTAAAGATGTCCTTAAAATATCTTATGTTCCGATTTTCAACATTAGTACTGTCTGGAAAGAGCTGTGATAACATTTTTATGAAAAAAGTAAAGTCTGGTTAACTTTTCATAAATATTTGCTAATGATTTGCTTACTTTTTACTAAAAATTTTATTAAAAACATGATTTTTTGGCTCTCTAAAGTTTATTCCATTTTTTACTAACATAAATACAACTTTACAAAATTTAACTTGTACAATCACACACAAAAAATAATATTTATCTTTTGCTTACGGATAGAGGGAGTTTATATTGTGGAAGATATCGGCTCACAGTCTTGTCATTTTGACGGAAATAAAATTATTCTAAAAACTTATTGCATCTTATAGATTGATTTGTGCGACACACACACACACACACACCATTACATAGGATATTGCATTATGCAGTATGAAATTTCTAGCAATAGTTTTCTTTAGCAGAAATCTTGGCATTATCAATCACTGTAACATTGCATTGAAATATTTTTATGATATATTTTGTTTCGATTTGAATTGATATTAATAAATTGAACAGCATTACAACTGTTAAATTATATTGATACAAATTAGAGTCTCTCGTACTTTTATCATAATATGGCACTTTAATATGTCATTTACTAAAACGCATTTTGAAATGTTGCAGATGACGAGGACGCTCAAGTGTCGGCGGTTTAAATGAGATCCACGAATTTCGCCGAGTCTTAATTATCATTTAGTTAATTTTGTTATACTTTTTCTTTTGCACGGCCAAAAGAGAAATCATTTCCGGATGATGCTATGCACGAACCGTTAAGCGAAAAGAGAATGCAAGAAAGATCGATGACGCTCACGAACTTTCTTTCTATAACGGCGAATGTCGTTTTGTATTTGTAGTATCTTAATTTAATGGCTTTTGGTCGTTATGATATTTATCTCTTGAAGCGTTGGTCATTTTTTAATGTTGATGGAATCTACTTAGATTTTTTACTACGAGAAAAAGCGTTTATTCTTATTTAAACGGAACGCTTGTCTTCCAAGGGTCACCGCGACGAAACTGAAGGAATCACCGAGAATCTCAAGCGTTAAAATATTTGTACAACGTACCATGGAAAGCGACAAATAACTGGTAAATGTCGATAAGCAGGAGAGAAAAGACGGTAGGAGAATACTTTTCTTTTATTAGACTGAAGAAACATTTCTCAAGTAAGTGATCGTGGGCTTTTACGAGGTAGCGAGAAGTGAATTAGACAAGAGGAGAGAAAATGATCGTAATATTCTATATAAATGTGTAATAAAACCAAGTCCAAAGATGTTATATATATATATATATATATATATATATTGCGTGTCGCCAGAGAAAGTATGATGGCGTGTCCTGTAATATATACTTAGTAGGCTAATCTTTAGTATCCCATAATAGCATAAGTTGGTGTAAATAGCATAGTGTTATAATTAGGGAAGAGGAGCAGAAGAATTACGAGAAATAAGACAAAGATTCATTATTTAGAATAGTGCGATTAGCTTTTGTGTTAAAAACACAAAAAACAAAAGTTTCATCAATATTATATATTTAATAGTTAAAAAGATTCGTCTTTTTATCAGTAAAAAAATGGAAACGTCTCATAATCGTTTTAGATTTCGTTTACGTTAGTCGAAACAGTTTATTCCATTTTAAGCGCCTTCCTTTTAAAAGATTTCTATTGCCAATCTGACTCTGGTACAGACAATTCAAATTTTATAAGGAAAGTTGAAGTATTTTTATGGTTTCGCTGAATTTTTTAATGACGACATAATCAAGTACAAAAGAAAAAGAGGTTCTCGAAGTCTACGATCGAGGTAATTGTTTTTTTTTACAATAGCGTGATCTTTTTAAGTATATTCGTTTACACGTCACGAAATGATGTGCTCCATTTATTTTTACAGAACGCATAACTAATTTTAACTTGCAAAATTATTATTTTTCTAATTTCAACCTTTGGGTCGATACTTTACCATCGATCCTTTAGTTTGATACTTTATCATCGGGTTTATACTCTTTTGTTATTTTATAAATAATTAAGGTTAATTCAATTTTACGAGTGTAATTTACAATGTATGAAAGAAATTTCTTTAAATCGCATTTCATAGAATTCGAGGGTAATGATAAAAAGAAGAAATAAAAATTTTCGTTACTTTACATGTCGGTACGAGGGAAGCGGTTGGCTTTATTATAGTAGATTTATCCATGTATATTATATATACACAGATACAAATGTGTGTACGTACACATGCACGCGCACACACCGCGCACGCGCGCGCACACATACACACATATACACACATACACACTTCATATATATTCGTATATTATATCTCTTTGTACATATCCTAACGACTTTTAAATATTAATATCCAACATTCTCGAAAAAAAATTTTAAGCGTATTTACTGATAATTAAGATTCTTCGTCATGCAGTGTCAAAAATTAAATCATTTTCTTTTCTTAAGGTCTGATGCGATAAATATATTTTTATCTTTACTCTTCTTTCGTTATCTTTTGCATTTTAGAAGTACCAGGCTCTGTATCATTCCACATGCATTTATAACTTTTGAGAAGAATCACTGAATTTTTATTTGGGAATTCTGGATATCGAAAATACTATTTTGCTTATTATAATCGAGATACATATTTGTAACAATTTTTTTTAATGTAAGAAATATTCATGTAAACAATAGGAATTTTTATATAAGAATATATAAAATGTAAATATTATTTACGATATCAGTTGGAACGCAGAATTCTCAGTGGAAAATTCAATTTTGTGTTGTTGCAGTAAAATCATGTAAACCTTGTGATATAGCATTATAAATTTATTAATCTCGAATTGAAGAAGCCTGGACGCTTTACAGTTAATTCTTGCTCTTTTCTTTTAGTGATTTTTATAAGAAACAATATAATGCGAACACGCGAGAATGTTTACCGTTTGGGAAATGGAAGTTAAGACGGGCTGCATTTTCTTCCGCTGTTTCTTTCTTTATTTTATTTATACCATGTCTCATTCTGTTGTTTTAATTATTTATAACTCCGAGATATATTCGTCTGTATAACGCGGATAGCAGGCAACAGAAAATCTTTTGTATTTAATTTGTTTAATAAAACTTGAATCATAAGTACAATGTCTCTCGTCTTTTCAGTTTCGTTCGATCATTGTGTGATCCTATCCTGCACAAGATCCATTTCTTACGCTTATTTATTAACAATATACAATAGTACAAAGTTTAACACTGGCTTCTCTTTAAGGTACATATACACGTATACACATTTCTATTTCGTGAAATATAACAAAGAAGAAGCAGAGAGAAGAGATTTTATATTTTGAAAATAAGTTATTATCTGTCGTGATATATATACATATATGTAGTATGATAAAATAAAACGTCTTAAAAGATGCTATAAAAAGATTATTGTGTCTCTAACAAGCGCGCACTATAATCTATCTTCTCAAAGAATCACTCTTTCAAACATTCTTTAGATATCTTATGTTTTTCTGGAATATTTGTTTGGAAGTGAAGAGCCAGGCGCTTTTCGAAATACAAAGGACCACAAAGCGTTAATTTCTCTAAAAACGTGGGAATATGTTTCTTAGAACTCTCACGCGTTCGAAGAGTGAAGCGCAAGTATTTCGCGACGAACATTGATTGCAATCGATGTTCGTCGACACCGTATATAGCGGGTTATCCATTGGAACGAAATTGATAAGTGAAACTACTACTATTTTGTACGACGATGTTTTGTATAATCTATCTACTGACTCTACGTATAGAGAGGAGAAGAGGAAGTCTACCGATCACTATATAAGTGGCAAAGTGTTATATCGAATGCATATTTAAGATTACCATTTGTAGACTTACGCGCATAGAGGTGTTACAGTCCCATTAATGTAAATCCCTTTCAGTAGAATAATATATGGATAATTAAAGGAATCGGCGGTGAATTTATTTACCATTTCTTTACGTTAAGACGCATGTGCGAATATTATTCATTAGGGAGAAAATTTAAAATATAATGTGCTTATGATGTGCTTTTTTGCGATCCCGAAAATATCGTGATTTGAAATGCAAGAAATGCGTTTGTGCGACTACCGCATGGCAGCCAGCGGTTGACGAGCGCACCTGTTGCTTTAGACAGGAACCAACTGACAGTCAGGGGTTAGTTGACTCGCTACACGTGAAATTACGACTTGAACGGCACATTGCCTGTGGAATTTCTTTTTCCCAAAATGTATTTTATATTTGATATTAATATCTTTCTGATATCTTTTATTTAAAATTAAATTTTTGGATCGGATAGTGTAATCAGGCTGTTTAACGTTTTTCGTTTCGTTTATTCAATTAAAAGAACACTAAATGTACACACACGTTATATGATGTGTAATTTATCAAAATAAAAGTCTTGTGAAATTTAAGTTGAAAAAATATATTTGTATAACTAATACGAATACGAAGCCTATAACAGTCTAGCTTGGATCTTAGTTGCTTATATATATAATTTTATATATGTAGTCTTTCTAAACTGCGCGTAAAGCAAGCGATCCGGGTTCGACTCTTCCGGCCGAATTAATATTTTTCGCAATGAGAATTATTATTTTCAAATTTTAATATAGTTTAACATCGATATAAGATGCCAAAAGACCATCAATTAATTATTAAATTGTCAATCAATTTAATTCATGAGCGGTAGTTTATTAGAGTTGCCGACATTTGTCAAGGCCGACAATTGTTCAGCGCGTAGTTTAGAAAGACTACATATATCAGTATCTTATATAGTAGTAGTAGTAGTAGTATATTAATGCAGGTGGGCTTAACCAGCCTACTAGCGCGACCTAGATCCGTGGTGAGGTTCCATTGTCGCTCCTGCTTGCTTCCGTAGGTTATTCAGTCATTCTACTGCTAGCCTACGCATTTTTCTAAATCCTTGGGTGTCAGTCCAATGTCTCCCAGGATTTATACTGATGTATAGGACCTAAATAGGACCCATGGTATAAGAATAAGGGTATGCTCACGCCGTGGACACCCACTGCGCAGTCAAAGCGTGACGTCACTCTCGGGGCCAATCAGATCGCCCAAACGAGAACATGGTGGCTCCTGATACTTGACATGGTTAATGTTCGGTGATACATACGATACGTACACAATGTCCTGTTGTATAAAAGGTTGTGGCAATTATTATCGCAAAACAAAATTGCTTAACGGAAACAGCATAAAATATTTTTCGTTTCCGAAAGATTTAACGATTGCATCTAAATGGCTTGCTGCATGTGGAAATCAAAACGTTAATATTAAAAAAGGTAAGATTTTGTATTTCTTGTAAATGTACAAATGTAACGAAATCAACTGTATATAATTTTGCTAAAGAAATACAACTAAAGAAATACAATATATACATATATCTCTGAAGGAAAAGGTATTAACATTTTTATATATTTGTTTCATAATAAATTCTTCTATCTTTGTTGAGTTTGTAATGTTTACTTATGGTTACATTTTGTTACAAGATATTCATTAGTTCTTAAATTATTTAAAAACGTATTTTTCCTGTAAACTTTAAATCAAAATAAAATAAAATATCTGACGAAAATGCTGCTAACATAAGTTGTTTGGAAACAGCAGTTTTAAATTTACCGCTTGTTTGTGTGACGTCACACTTTGACAATTTTAATTGGTCGCATGCGCGTGAGCATACCCTTATTCTTATACCATGAATAGGACCTACAATTTAACGCCGAATCCGAACGGCGCTGATGATCGTAGATTTTTTTTTGATCACCAGGTGGAGCCATTTTTTGGCTCATTAAACGCGAAAAATCGCGTTTGGGCGCAGGTGGGATTGAACTCGGGTCTACAGATCGCGAGTCAATCGCACTGAGTGGTGAGCCACTCGACGCCTCAGTATTTATATAAATTCACGCGAAATTATATATAAGCAACACTAAAAATCCAAGCTAGACTGTTATAGGCTTCGTATTCGTAATAATTATGTTATTACATTAACGATCTATAGAATGGAAAAATATATTTATATTATATTATTTAGTAAATGTCTAGATTGGGGGATCCTCCCCCAATGACCATGACCTTGACATATGTTGTATGTCAAGTTGCTTTAAAAAAAATGTATGCAAAATGGATAATTTTTTAAATACGCAACTATGTGTTTTCTTTACACTATTTGATTTATCTCATTATTCTGTTCACAAAAATATTAAGGTACGATAATCAAAAAATCAACAGTTTACGAGTTATTTAACATTTTGTGTCAATATGTACCAAAATAATATGTAAAATATCTCGTAAACTATTGGTTTTTTGGTATCTCTACCTTAATACTTTTATATGCAAAATAATTAGAGGAATCACGCTATCTAAAAAAAAAATTACATAATTCCATTTAAAAAATTAAAGGTGACCTTCACGTAACCTTCAGAGGACTATCCAAGGTCAAATCGATGGCACCATCTTATGTCCCCCTTCGAGTCAAACAACTTTTGTCTGAAACGTTTCTTTCTAAAATGCTCTGCTTTCGAGATAAAACGGGTGGACGGGTGGTCTGAGACATCCTGTATATAACATATTACGGAAAAAAACTATTAGTAAATGGGCAATAGTAATTTGGCTAATAGTATTGTTGGTGAATAGTTACTGTTGATCATTAGTTACTGTTGACCAATAGTTACTATTGGTCAATAGTTCCTCGTAAAAAAGTACTATTAGTGTCACTATACTAGTGCATAATGCAGTAGTAAATTCGTATATACTCGTGTAGAAATTTAAGTAGAATACCGGTCAGTTTTCTCTAATTACTGTTTGATTATTAACCCTTTCAGGGGCACATTTTTCTTTCCACTGAATTTGGTTGAAACTCGTTACTCGGGGGTTTTCGAGGTCGCTGAATATGAATCTGATGTTAGTTTTGAAAAATTCAAAATGGCGGATCCAACATGGCTTACATGAAAATTGTGAATCCAGTTATTTTTCTTTTCCAGTTTTTTTTTTGTTTTATGTATAATAGTATATACAATCATATAAATTTATATATGATTATGTATGATCTATTTTTCTCTGGGTTGTAAATAAAAATACTGATGAGTATGAAAAGGCTTCCATTTTGTACAGGTCATCGGACAATGAATTGTCAAGTACATAACTCGTATACAAGCGTCTTCCATTTATATACTCACCGTTTTGAATCCTCAAAATCTATTTTCATTTTCGTATTCATTGACCTCGAAAACCACCAAGTAACTTTTTTCAAACGAATTCAGTCGATTTTCAGTTTTTTGTCCGCCATATTGGATCCGCCATTTTGAATTTTTGAAAACTGAAAACAGATTTATATTTAGCGACCCTGAAAACCCTGGAGTAACTTTTTTCAAGCAAATTCAGTCGATTTTTAATTTTTTCTCCGCCATATTGGACCCGTCATTTTGAATTTTTGAAAACTAATATCAGATTCATATTTAGCGACCCTGAAAACCCCCGAATAACGAGTTTCAAGCGAATTCAGTCGATTTTCAATTTTTTGTCCGCCATATTGGATCCGCCATTTTGAATTTTTGAAAACCGACATCAGATTCGTATTCAGCGACCCCAAAAACGTATAAATAATAACTTTCCCGTATGTGTTTGTACGGAATTATGTTTCACAAATGATTTTTTTTCAAAAAATGGTAATTTTTTGGTATATTTTTGTTTATAATTAATTAACTATAGTATTTTAATACGTGCAATATCTTCCATTCGATAAATAAATGCCTTGACTATGTAGAAAATCAATCACGACGTAAACAACATGAGAAACTGATTTTTAAATGTGAAAAAACTAGCTGATAAAAGGTGGGTCGCTGGGCGACCCACTGCGACGCAAAGGGTTAAAGTAAGTATTACTAATTAGCATCAATTTTAGAATAAAATCGTGAAAAAAAAATTTTCCTCTACATTCGAGAATTAATTTTTTTTCATGATGCTTCCCAAACGGTCAGTCATCCGAAGTTGTACCACGATCTCGCATCCTTAATCTTGACAATCGTACGGGAACTGCTATACTTCGATGACCCACGAATCTGTATATGTCAACGTCTGTATAATTGTGATATATCTGTTCAATGGAAATATTAAAAACAGATGGTTTATGTGTTTATATGATAGTGTATGTATTAGTCAGGGTTGGGTAAGTTAATGGTTTTTTTTTAACTGAATAAAGTTAAAGTTAATGGCTTTACAAAATTAATAAAGTTAAGTTAAAAGTTGAAGGAATAAAAAATTAACTTAACGTAAGTTAAGTCAATATTGAATTAACTCAAGTTGAAAAAAAAGTTAATTTCGAAAAAAATTGTTTTTTACATCAAAATGTCCTAATTTTTCTTAAAATGAGATTAAATAACTTTATACAATACAGATTATTTAGGTTTACTTTTTAATAAGTCTTAAGCCATAAGAAATTGATCAATTAAATTCGAATACGAGAAGAATATTTGACTGTAATTAGTCAATTTCTTATAACTTAATCCTCGTAAAAAAGTACTACTAGTGTCATTGCTAGTGCTGTAGTATCACTACTGTAAATACAGTAGTGTCACTGTTGGTACGAGTAGTAATCAGTAGTAACACTGCTCGTGACTAGTAGTACTGCAGAAGTGCAGTATTAAATTTACTACTAGTGGCACTAATACGCTACTGGGAGTAGTGCAATCTACAGTAATCGCATTCCCGCACTTGCGGAAATTATTTTAACACAAATTTAAATTAAAAAATCGATTTTAATCAATTATTTTAATCATTTCTTATTTTTAATCAAATTTTTTTTATAATTTATTTTTTTTTTGCGAATTTACTTCTGCATATTACACTAATAATGACACTAATAGTACTTTTTTACGAGAAAAGGCTTAAAACACTTATTGTAGATCCGGACTATGGTTTATAACATAAGGCATAAGCCAATTAGAGGGCCGTATTAGCATATTAAGTAATTTCTTAAGATATGGTCTTAAAATATGAACAGAATATACGCTCTTAGGACGGAATCCATAGACGTTACTCAAGATTCGAGATGGTATTAAACTAGTGCATGAACCAATCAGAGAACCATATTAGCATCTTAAGACATTCCTTGAGATTTAGACTATGTTCGGACCATGGATTCCGGCCTTAGTCTTATTATATTTTATTATTTTTCTAAGATATTTAAAAGACATAAAAAAATTTTTTAACTTAAAAAAAAGTTATAAAGTTAACGTAGTTAAGTTAAAATTTAATGCATTTAAAATTAACTAAGTTAAGTTAAAAGTTATTAACTTTTTAACTTTTTTTTTTAACTTTTAACGTTAACTAGTTACTACCCAACCCTGCAAATAATTGATTAAAATCGATTTCTTTATTCAAATTTGTATTAAAATCATTTCCGCAAGTGCAGAAATGTATTACTGCAATCTTATAGATAGACAATACTAAACTCTATAATAATTAATCTGAAAATCTGTAAATTTAAAATATTTTAATAATAACTATTTGTCAATATAGTAACTATTTATTTGTAATATTAACTAATTACCAGTAGTTACTATTGGATTCCGATAGTTACTATTGAAATTTCAATAGGCGAATAGTTACTATTGGATCCAATATTATTCAAACTATTTTAGAGTCATAATAGTAACTATTGAAACATCAATAGTAACTACTGGAACTCTCAGTAATAACTACTGGAGTCTCAGTAGTAACTACTGGAACACCAATAGTAACTATGTATATTGATTCTTAATAGTATTTTTCCGTAAGGGATATTTTATTTCAAAAAGTAAAAGTACAAAAAACTTGGCGCTGCTAGATCTCAAAATATAATAAGTGAATGTATACCAAATCTTATATCCTTGATTTTTTGTACATTATTTATTTATACTTAAGGTTGATTTATACTGGCCGTAATCTGTTAACTTATGCCGTAATCTGTAAAAATTGACCAATCACAGTCGAATGAGAGGGGAATAATCGATTATAATTGGTCAATTTTTACAGATTACGGCATAAGTTAACAGATTACGGCCAGTATAATCCAACCCTTATTCTATACAAAATTTCACAATCTCACGCTGTGCGTTCACTTGACACGAGATATTATATATATAGAGGAAAGCCCCGTCCCTCGTAAAAAAGTACTACTAGTGTCACTGTTGGTACGAGTAGTAATCAGTAGTAACACTACTCGTGACTAGTAGTATAGAAGTGCAGTATTAAATTTACTACTAGTGGCACTACTAGGAGTAGTGCAATTTACAGTAATCACATTCCCGCACTTGCGGAAATTATTTTAATACAAATTTGAATTAAAAAATCGGTTTTAATCAATTATTTTAATCATTTCGTATTTTCAATCAAAATTTTATATATCCTATTTTTTTTTTGCGAATTTACTTCTGCATATTGCACTATTAGTGACACTAGTAGTACTTTTTTACGAGGGGTATTATGAGATAGGCGCCTAATATGAGATAGCGGCGTTTCTGCTAAACTAATAAATGCTATCTGTTAATTCTACCATGAAATTATAGCTCTTAGATTGAAAACTATTTAGTGAAAAATTCATTGTTAGATCATGCCTACAGTAATTGTAAAATAAAATTTTAGAATTTGAATGTTTTTTTCAAGTTTCATTGAGATAAGCCTTTAATCTTTGTTTATTATTTAATAAGTAATTATTTGGCAATAAATTCTTCATGTAGTAACAGAGTAAGATCGTACTGATAGAAAAATACGGAATATGTTGAATTGTTTAATTAAAGAAGTTAGATTTGATGATCGTAAAGCTGTAAGACGTGATACTCGCAATATGAGATACCTAGGATATTTCTAATATGAAATAATCTATACTTCTGTGTCCAAGTGAAAATCAATACTAAAGTATAAATGTTATTATACAATAATAAAAAGAATAACCGGAATGAAAATTGAGGTTCTATTTCTGCAATACTTCCTTCCAATTATTGAAGACAAATCCTGAGTACAATGCCATCACATGCTCAATTTACGCGCACAGACTGTACTCGTTTGTATTTTAGAAACATCAAATAACGTTTTTTAATTCTAATACTGATGTACTTTGTGCTTTATTATCAATTTCTCGGGGTATCTCATATTAGGAGCACAATTTTTTGACTTTGCAATTTGTTCACCTTTTACATTTCTTTAATTAAGAAATAAAATAAAATTTGAATTAAATTTTACATAACACTATCTAAAAGCTTATTAAATTCTCTTCAAAATGACCTATTATTTTTTTAAATTCTGCTTACAAACTTCTAGCATTTATTTAAAGTAAACTCAGTATCTCATAATAGAAGCCTTTCCTCTATATAATACTAGTCCGTATTCAGAACGCGTTTTTATTGATAAAAGCGCGCTTTATCTCTAAAATTCTATAGTATGCATAACGAAAACTATAGCACGTTAAAGCATTAACATCGTAGTAAGCGTGTTCTGAACGACACGGGCCACTGTGTCTCGTAATTAGTCTGCATCTTAATACTGCATTTTCTTTCTTAAATCTTTTCATTATTTTTCATATTCGGAATTATTTAATAACCATCTTATTATTATATATTTTGAGGTCTAGCAGCGCCAAGTTTTTTGTACTTTTACTTTTTGAAATAAAGTATATGTTATATGTATATATGACAAGAAAATATATTCCTTCCACAATTGGCGCAATCTAAAAAGATTTCATTTCATTTTTTGTATACTGTAATAATATATGTAACGGCTTTTTGTGATGTGAACACGCACATTTGGCGCCTTTTTTCCTTTTTTTAAAAAGGTAATTTTGTTGAGATATCACGCATTTTGTAATGTTAAATATTTCTTATAAATCTATAATATAAAATATAAAAAGAAAAAATATTATAAGAAAATATATGTTCTTTTGGTAATTGGCGCAATCTAATCTTTTTTATTTTTTTTTAATGATTTAAAATCGTTTAAAATCACAATTTAATTAAAGGGACGTTATTTCAGATTGATAGAATTGCGTTTCAAGACCGACGATTGTTGGCGCGCAATTTGGGGGGACTTTTCAGATAGAGTTGCGTTTTAAGATCGACGATTGTTTGGCGCGCAAGTTGGGGGGAGGGGAATACATATATTACTTTGGATAAATATTGCGAAGAATATAAAATCAAAACTCTCTTGTCCTTCCATGTTGGTTAGCGAAGTTAGAAATTGCGCACCTGTAGCTTTAGCAATTCTTTTCAGATCAGCTTTTTTTTGCAACGAGAAGTCTAGACATGCGATTTTCGCCTTCGTTATCCTCTTCGGCATTGCTTGAGAGGCGACAATTCAAAGCATAGCCTAGAACCAAAATCGACTCTCGAACACTTTTTCCGTGAGCTTTCAAGACACTAACTGCTTTAACAGGATACAAAAATCCTCCTTTGTGCCATCGCTGATTTTTATCTTATCTAATGTCATTACGTTGACAGCTAATCGATATAAAATAAAATATGCTAGCAAGCGCCGTCTGTCGTTTAAAACGTGAAAGGGCGATGATGACGTACTTAATGTGAAAATTAGACATTTCAACTTCACATCGAGGTATCTTCCTTTGTAGGATAAGTAGAAAATAAAAACATATATTTATAATGTCAAAATTAGACATTTGAACTTCACATCGAGATATCTTCCTTTGTAGGATACGTAGAAAATAAAAATATATTCATAATATAATTTAAACAAAAAAACTAAATTGAGACTATTTAAAAGTTGTTAAATTCAGCCATTTATTGTGAGATCCGATAATCTCGGGTACACGGAACTCATGGACTCGCGTAAAGATACGGTCTCGCGCATCGCGTTCACTTGGCACGAGACACTACCGTGTCTCTTGATATTAACTACTATTTTGCACATATGTTTTCATTTTTCACGCGAAGCGACTCTAACCACCTCCCCTAATCCCCATCGTCCGTACAGTTTATAGAGATCATCGACATATAGTATGGACTGCGCGATCCATTCATAAATCTCCTCGAAAAGTGTCCGGTGAATTAGACAAAGAGGAAACGCGGTATGGGTCACTGAACTATATATACACTAGAATGGGTATCTCTAGAGAACCTCTAGTAGAGAGAATCGCCAACTTGGTCACGTGACCAATTACGTGATTGGCTGGAGGAAATGAGCAGATTTGGGCATTTCGACACCAATGCATGACGTCAGAACACATGGCGGCCTCATCGTTCGCGATGAAATATTTACGTCCCGATTAAATGGTCCGAGGTCCGGGAACGCCGTCGGGGTACACGAAAACGAAGAGCTGCTACTGCTGGGGTTAGTCTGCCACGTTCTAAATCTCGTCGTATTTACCAAATTTCAAATGATCATAACTTGATAAATAATAAAGATAAAAAAATGTTTAAAAAAGGAAAATAAAGATTGAAGTGTCCACTTTAAGAATATTTGAACGGCAATTATAAGCGGTAATTTTTTTCAAAATGGCGGATTACAAAATGAGAAGATGCAAAATTTGTAATCAAAGGTGCGAGTATGCGACGATCCACGGCGTGAATCAGGTATCGCAGCTCAATGGGACAAAATGCACATGAAAATATGGACTTTCATCTTCAAAATGCTTTTTTACGGAGTTTGATACGATCATTTTTCACTGAGTTATTTCAAATTTAAGGTATCGCTGTCATTAGTACAAATTATGGCTGTAATTCATGTCAATATGAACTGCATCGAGTTTGACAGGTCGGAATTGAATCTCAGTTGTGTGTGTGCGCGCGCGCGCGCGCGCG
>NW_017280454.1:4442-7378 GCF_001594065.2 Cyphomyrmex costatus | reverse complement strand
CAAAAGTTGACGTCACCGATATGACGTCAACTAGATGTTACATTGACGTCATATATATGACCATTACTAATTAATTATTTTTTGTTATTATTTGTGTATTATTATTTGATGTATCATTTTATCCTTTAATATTCGATGAAAAACAAGGATAAAATGATATGTCATGCGCATTACACTTGCGGAAATGATACATATACTAATACATATGTACATACACTAATACATACACTATCATATAAATACATAAACCATCTGTTTTCAATATTTTCATTGAACAGATATCACAATTATACAGACATTGACATACAGATTCGTGGGTCATCGAAGTACAGCAGTTCCCGTACGATTGTCAAGGTTAAGCATGCGAGGTCGTGGTACAACTTCGGATGGGTGACCGTTTGGGATGTATCATAAAAAAAATTAATTCTCGAATTTAGAGAAAATTTTTTTTTTCAGTAATTAGGGAAAACTGACCGGTATTCTACTTAAATTTCTACACGAAATATATACGAATTTACTACTGCATTATTGCACTAATAGTGACACTAATAATACTTTTTAGTCATATTTACGTCTTTCTGACGTAATAAATAACGTCAATAAGATGTGACATAATCACGTGATATATACGTCAGAATAACGTTACTTTTATGTCATAATTGACGTTATTTGTACCAAAAATTCACGTCATTATCACGTGACCTTGCTAGCTGGGTAATAGTGCATCAGAAAACGTATATTCAAAATACTCAAAAAATATATAATTTATCTAATTTTTTTGTAAGGGTTGCTAGCAAGGGGTTGTTTTTATAAGGGGTATTTGTCAAATTGGGGTAGCAACGTTCACAATTAACACAAAATTGTATTTTGAACCGCGCAATAATTAATAAAAGCACTTTTAAAACTTTTCAAGTTATTTTTTCTTCAAATTTCGTCTTAAGCAGCAATCCAGGGGTTGATTTTTAAGGATTGAAATGTTGTAATACATCTCAAATCATACCTGCAACATAAAAATACTTTACTTGACATACATATTTCAATGGTGTTTCAAACTATTAAATGCTTCAATCCTCAGTTTTTTCATTTTTTATAAATAAGGGTAGTTTTCACCCCCAAAAAACAAAAAGCATTGGCATAGGGTCACTTTTGAAGTAGAGGGTATCACGAGCTTAACCCTAAATTTTCATGTAAATCGATGACTATTCAAAAAATTCTAAAGTTTTTCAATATTTTACGTTCATTTACTGAACTACTGTCAAACTCGATGCAGTTCATATTGACATGAATTACAGCCATAATTTGTGCTAATGACAGCGATACCTTAAATTTGGAATAACTCAGTGAAAAATGATCGTATCAAACTCCGTAAAAAAGCATTTTAAAGATAAAAGTCCATATTTTCATGTGCATTTTGTCCCATTGAGCTGCGATACCTGATTCACGCCGTGGATCGTCGCAAACTCGCACCTTTGATTACAAATTTTACATCTTCTCATTTTGTAATCCGCCATTTTGAAAAAAATTACCGCTTATAATTGCCGTTCAAATATTCTTAAAGTGGACACTTCAAGCTTTATTTTCCTTTTTTAAACATATTTTTATTTTTATTATTTACCAAGTTATGATCATTTGAAATTTGGTAAATTTTTCCTAATTTTTCAGTGTACCGCTTTTTTTGCATGCGAGTAGTTCAGTGGTGTGGGTCAATTAAGGCACTAGAGATGTAGGTATTCCTATTCGCCATTTTGGGTCCACTTGACAGATAGGTTATAGTACGATTAGTACGTGGTGACAATGTAAATGTATCAAAAATTAAAATAAATTGCCGTTGAGAGCCAACACATGATGAAGGTGTGTAGTAAAATTTATTTAGTTACATATAATTGCAAATTGCATACGTTTCGACCTTAATCCAGGTCCTTTTCAATCATATATGTAATATTACATATATGTTTTCAATGCATGAATTTTTCATGCAATGAAAAGGACCTGGATTAAGGTCGAAACGTATGCAATTTGCAATTATATGTAAGTAAATAAATTTTACTACACACCTTCATCATGTGTTGGCTCCACAGATGTCTATAGACATCTGTGGTTGGCTCTCAACGGCAATTTATTTTAATTTTTGATTTATTTATGGAGCCTCTTATTGTTATGAATGTAAATATAGTTCAAGATGCCTTGTTGCGTTGCAATAAATTGTAGCAGCGGATCCGAAAAAGGTAACAAATTAAGTTAAGCACATTTGTTCGAAATGTATTGAATTTTTGCCCTCGAAAAATTTTTAACACAAAAAGAACGAACGGTGAAAAAATGCTTTACAAGTTTTTCTTTGACATTGCAACATTCCGGAAAAGCAATATTAATATTGTCCACTAAACATTCGATTAAATTAGAATTCCCATTCCTTAAAATGTATTACTTGTACGCTGTGAAAAAGTATTCGCAATTAAAGATCAAAGAAAGTGTTTCTAAACAAGGTTCTTTCCAGCCACCTCGGTTCGCTCCGTTATTGTAATACTTTACTTTGTTGATAAAGTCCATGTCAGGCAAATTTTTTGAGGACAAAAATTCAATACATTTCGAACAAATGTGCTTAACTTAATTTGTTACCTTTTTCGGATCCGCTGCTACAATTTATTGCAACGCAACAAGGCATCTTGAACTATATTTACATTCATAACAATAAGAGACTCCATAAATAAATCAAAAATTAAAATAAATTGCCGTTGAGAGCCAACACATGATGAAGGTGTGTAGTAAAATTTATTTACTTACATATAATTGTAAATTGCATACGTTTCGACCTTAATCCAGGTCCTTTTCATTGCATGAAAAATTCAATGCATGAATTTTTCATGCATTGAATTTTTCATGCAATGAAAAGGACCTGGATTAAGGTCGAAACGTATGCAATTTACAATTATATGTAA
>NW_017280454.1:0-2112 GCF_001594065.2 Cyphomyrmex costatus | reverse complement strand
AAAGCGCTTTTCTCGGGACTTAAAAATTGTTTAAAAAATTAAAAAATTATTTCTAACATCAGAACTCTTCGGAAGGCGTTAGAATACATCCGTAGCTACACGAAATGTATAATATCTCGCACAGAACTCTCAGATTTCGACCAGCGTCTCATACATATACCCTGAAAAGCGCTTTTCTCGGGATTTAAAAATTGTTTAAAAAATTAATAAATAACTTTTATCATTGGAACTCTTCGGAAGTCGTTAGAATACATTCAGTACTTCACGAAAATTATCATAGAACTCTCAGAACTGTCGAGAATTGGTCAGGGTCTTATTTTTATTGCTGAAAATTAAATTTTTGGATTTAAACATTAAATTGAAAATGACATTGTTTATCGCCAGAACTCTTTTTAAAACTTATGTAGAACTGTTTGTTTTTCAAAATCCTACAAGAATCTGTGGTTAAAAATTGTCTAGGACAAAGTGAGACGCTGCGTGAACCTGGCGTCTCAGTTTGTACTTTCGCTTTTTTTCCACTTTAGAGGGCAGAACTATTAGTTTTATCTATCAGGAACTATAGAACTATTGAAAATACATTCAGAACTCTCAATATTTCATGAGCTTCCACCAAATGATACGCCAGCTTCACACACACGCTTTTATTACCGCCCAATAGATATCGCTAGATGGTAGAAAGAGATAGAGCTATTAGAAAAAGAGCTTGACCCACACTAGAGTCCCTATATCAGAGTCTGGCCATTCACCGTGTTCGCGCCCATTGGCTGAATCAAGCTCAAGAATAACATGGCGGAACCAATGAGAATTACTACAAAATTCAGGCTAATTCAAATAAGAGAAATACAATAAATCACGAAACAACTTTTTATTTATTCTTTTATAGCATTAATTTTCTATAATATAAAAACATATAAGAAAAAAGACAATATGTTAAAATAAAAACAAGTTTATAAAATCGGTATTGCAGACAAATTATTTGATCACAGAATACATTGCCATTGTTTTACTGTTGTGTACTGTATTTTTTAAACGACCTTTTTGATATGCGATTCTTAAACGATATCCTATAAAACGCTTCTTTATTTTTGTAAATAGTTGATGTCAGCTTTTTATTGTTTCACATATAATTGTTTGCATTATTTCAAAAAAGAAATGATTAAAGTTGCATTTACTATTTTTTAAATATGGAAGATATTTGCGCGAATAATTATTTCCATTTTTAAAATATATTCAAAAACTTGTTCGTTAATAAAGAATAAAGTTTCTTTTTTAAAAAAGATTTTAAATGCACCAATCTTGAATATCTTATACCTGTATAATTTTTACATCCAACAGAATCTAAACATGAATTGCATATTACAGCATTACCTTTAACAATATTATGAATAATATAACCAGCAATATTGTATAAATGTTTAATTGAATATTAGAAAGACGGATATCTGTTTTAGGTTCTGGAATATCTGGAAATAATTCATAATTAATTTTCTTGGATTTACTCAAAAAATTACAAATAAATTCTCTGTCGTCTTGATCATAATTAGAATTTTTACTTGGTCTAATATAATGAGATATACGAAGTTCTTTTAAGTCCTGCTTAAATTGTAATCAGTAATGCATTTGGTATTTGATGTTTTGCTCTAATTCCCGAAAATAAATTTTCGACACAATCTTGGGTAAAGCGACTTGTTAAAACATATTTATAATCTCTTTTGACTATCAAATATTCTGTTAATTTGATAATAGATTATGTGGTAATCATTTTATATATTAATTTTTCCAACCGTGTTTACGTCTAGGACGTGTATGATACACAAGTCATGTGATAGACGCCATTTAATTCTTCACTAGGTCTCAGTGGCCAGACTCTGATATAGGGACTCTATCTAGACCCACACCGGTCGCTATCTCTTTTTTTCGGGTTGGTCATATTCAACGACATATATACATAGACCGAGCATTCACATGCTTTTCAGTGGTGGGGGCTGAAGCCGGAAATTGACAGTTTAAGTAGACCCGTGTTATCTCACTTTATCTCGCGGTATATTTAGTTATATTCTTTCCAACCAACCTTCTTGTACCGTTGGTCTACACTTTCTGCGACTAGTGTTG
>NW_017280453.1:0-2819 GCF_001594065.2 Cyphomyrmex costatus | reverse complement strand
AGCGAGTGTTGAACGGGACTGTGCACTCGAGCACGGGATACGCACCCGACGAATTGCATATGACAGGCGAGATAGAGCTGTATCTCGAGCCGAGGTTATTACCGCGAGGAAGAAGAGGACGACGCGGGAGTAACGCGAACGGAGATGAAGCGCGGCTAGGGAGCGAAAGACGCGAGGAGCGGATACGCATAGCCAGGGAGAAATTGAAGGAGCGCGCTAATGTGAGAAAACGACAGTTCGAGAAAACGACGACGGTCGAATCGTATCGACGGGGTGATCTGGTGTGGTGTAAGATCCATCGGAGATCAGACGCGAGACGGCGAACAACCAGAAAAATTCACTTAGTCTACGACGGACCGTACAGGATACGCAATGTAGTGCGTAGAAACGCGTACGAGCTGGAACAATTGAACGGTACATTTTTCGGTGTGTACAACTCGAGACAATTGAGACCGCACCGAGCATCGAGATACGAGAATGACAATGATAACGCACGCTATGGTAATGATGATGATGATGATAATGCTAACGATAGTAACGCGAGTAGTGACCACGATAGGAATCACGAGGTTAATTATATCACGAGAAAGGAAGATAGGAATAACGTTAGAAGTGATAATAGATACCGCGCTAGAAATAGAAATGATCCGCGTAACGCGAGAGCGAGACATTATTATGATATAGCGAGAGACAGATGTAGATACGGAAGAGTAAACGCGAAGAGTGGAGTCGAGAATTACGATGATGATTTACCGCGAATAAATGCGCTAGTGATAATGCCGAGTTGGAAGAGGAGAAAGTTACGAGAGGAGGAAGGCGAATGGAAAGTGCCGGGATGGAGAAAGAAACAAATCGAGGAAGCGAAGAAAATGCGTAGAGTGAAAACGCGAAAGTTGCAAAGCGAGGAAACAGATAGATCGGAGGTAGCGGTGAAATTCAAATGTACGGGTATACGTTTCAGGGGCGACAAGTGGAATAAACTGATTCGCAGCAGAGAACTGAAACGGTTAAAAACGGCGAATAGGAAAAAGATACAAATAGCGAAAATACGCGAAGCGAATGAAGAACGCGAGAAAGCGGAGAGAGGAGAAAGTAACGCTAGTGCTGGTAGAGCGGTTAATGACGCGGAATGCGCGAACGGTAGCGAAGCCGTGATAGTAATTGAAGAAGAGATAGACAGTCAAACGGTGGGAAAGAGAGTAGCACCGAATTGTATGGTGGTGATACCGCGAGAGACGCGAAAGCGATTATTCGAAAGAATAGCCATCGAGGCGAGGTACGCCGACAAAGAGATTACGATCGGTCGAACCGACGAAGAGATTATGCGAGGAACGATAATAGAAATAGAAGAAGAAGATAGGGAACCGCGAAGTGCGAAGATAAGTAAAGCTGATACACGCGAGTGCGAGACACAGAGCGAAGCTAAAGACGAAGTAGAGGATAATCACGTGGAGAAGAGAAAACGTACGTTGGTAACGGTAAATATTACGCAACGCGATACCGAGGTAATAGATAGAACCGAAAGTGGCGAAATTGATTCGTATAGGTCGACGACGCAGTTGAGCGAGTCGAGAACAGGGAATAAGGATACGGAGACGGCAATAACAGACAAAGTGGCGCGTGAGGTGAAAAAAAAACGTGTTTACACGACGTCGGAGAGCCGGGATTCGGGGAATCGTCGCGCACGAGCGGACAAAGGACGAGACGAGAGTGCGCGCATGAGCGTCGGGAGTACGGAAAGATCCTCAGTCGTGAATCTAACGAGCTGTGAGATGGATCGCGAGGACAGTGGTGACGACGACGGTTGTAGAGAACGCGAGTTGGCGCGACGGCAAGCGCGAGTAACAGAGTGCCTGAACGAGCGTATACGGATCGCGGAACGTTTCAGGGACGCGTGCGGCAGTGTACGCCGAGCGGAGGCCGTGCTCGAGGACATTCGACGAAAGGATGTGCCGGACGTCGAGGAGTCGGTGCTTCTACGGCGGTCGACCGCGAAGATGAACGAAGCGGTGAGACGCGCGGAAGTGATTTTCGGTGAGACGCGTCAAGTGACAGACAGGGTGTGCTTGTACGACGACACGGGCAAGCTCAGAACGGAGATTGAGATGCAATTTACCGTTAAGCAGCATCCGGGACCGCCACAAACCGCGCAAACGTACGGAATTACGTACGAGTACGACGACGGTAATGTGCGACGTACCGCGGTGAACGTTAGAACGGGCGCGAACATAGTCAGAGACACGGGGGCGCGTAAAATTGGCGCGGAACGCGCGATAATGCCGGCGAGAGTGACAGAGGAGCGCGGCGAGGCGGACGAGTCGTTACAACCGTCCACGCCGTCGACGGTGAAGCGAGAGGAGGAGGACGCGACGGAGACGTCGTGCCCGTCGGAGGGCGAGCTAGCCGTTCCGCGGGCGATACCGCTTACCGAACGACCGAACGTGACGGAGACCGATCCGCAGAGCGACAAGGGTATTAGAGCGGCCGACGACGAAGGCAGTGAGACGGAAGAGTCGCGAGCGGAGGCAAGCGTGTCGGAGGACGAAGCGAGCCAACCGCCGATTCTGACGGCGGAGACCGCGACGGTGAGAGGCGACGCGAAGGCGGGATGTCTAGCAGAGCCGAGGCCGGGGCCGAGTCGAAGGACGGATGACTCGCAGCCGGGACCGAGTCGCGAGAGGGAGCCGAGCCCCGTGATCGGGGCAATCTCAGTCATTAATCTGTCCGACGATGAGTCGGATGTTTTGTCTTTTAGATCACCAGCGTTTTCAGAGCTGACAGCGTCGGAGCCGGGTAGAATGCAGCGGCTGAACGTTTAC
>NW_017280452.1:81282-81647 GCF_001594065.2 Cyphomyrmex costatus | reverse complement strand
TATTTACTTTCATATATTGTTGTATTACACGGTTTTTTAGAGCATTATTAAGTATTAATAGTCCGATCTTAGTATGTACAGCGTTTGAATCTCGTGCAACATTTAGGGGCGAAATTTGATTGGTTGCTCCAGTATTCAGTCGCCATTATGCGCAATGGTACACCTTGTTTTCTTACATCATGGTACTACTGTCCTGACACGGTGCTGCTCTGACACGATGCGCTGCCCTGACACGGTGCTGCCCTGATAGGGTGCTGCCCTGACATGCGAGTGCAAAACTACACTAATTAATAATTTAATTAATAATTTAATTTTTAATTAATAATAATAATTATTAATAATAAAATAATAATAATAATAATAAT
>NW_017280452.1:79827-80838 GCF_001594065.2 Cyphomyrmex costatus | reverse complement strand
TAATAATAATTATTAATAATAAAATAATAATATTAATAATAATAATTTAATATTCTTATTTTTAATTAATTTTCGGCCTTTCTTCTTTTATTAAACAACATATTATCATCATCATTACTACTACTACTTGTTTCTATAATTTATCTATAATAAATAATATTCTTTCTTTATCCATTTTGTAATTTTTTGCTGCCTAACTAGTTTTATTTGTTCGAACACCAAACTGCACTGACAAAAATGTCAGTGCAATATTTCTTGCACTCATTCGGTTCTTTCGGTTGGTCCGAATTAAGGTTGATTTAAGGTTGATTTAAGGTTGATTTATACTGGCCGTAAACTGTTAACTTATGCCGTAATCTGTAAAAATTGACCAATCACAGTCGAATGAGAGGGGAATAATCGATTATAATTGGTCAATTTTTACAGATTACAGCATAAGTTAACAGATTACGGCCAGTATAATCCAACTCTTAGTCTTACATAAAATACACGTAGAAACCATATTACTCAATTTTATTTTGTATCTAATATAATGTATATAATTTTCCGATTTTAATCTGCACCGCAGTAGTATTACTGCGTAATAATACCTCTGTAATGGCTCCTGACTTTAAAGAATACGTTACTGTCCTCCCTCTCCTGCAACACAATTCGACCAATAGGACAAAAGTAGAAAGAGAGTTCCGTGCCCAAACATTTACCTTACTCTTTTTAGGTCCGTCAATACGAAAGATCAAAGAGATTTCGCCGTATGCTCCGTCCAGTACTATATGTCGATGAGTGAAACCAATCAGAATTCTACAATCATTCCGCTACATTACTTTCTGCGATTGTGATTGGTCTCGCTGTTCCGTTCCGCTGTAGATTTCCGCTCAATGTGACTCCAGCCTTATAGCGTTTTCCACTTGGAAAACTGGTGCAGTACTAGCGCCGTGCTACCCAATCAGCATACCATATTTAAAAAATATTTTTTAAATATGGTATGCTGATTGGGTAGCACGGCGCTAGTGT
>NW_017280452.1:75096-79078 GCF_001594065.2 Cyphomyrmex costatus | reverse complement strand
AAATATTTTTTTCTGCATAAATATACTACTTTATTTATTCCCTATTGGTGCTACCTAAGTATTTTTTGTTAAGAATTTTAAAGCATTAATTGTATTATTTGTATTTAAATTTAATTTTTATTAAAGTTTCTTAATCTTGTAATATTTTTATAAATTTTATATATTCTTAATATATTAATTTTTATATTTTCAATATATTTATAATACTTACTTAATTGTTGTTTTTATTTTATGAAAGACATATTGCAACGTTTTTTTTACATAAAAGTTTTTATAGAAAATATTTAATAATGTTAATATAAATTAAATAATAATAAAAATAAAAATTGTAATTGATTGTACTTTAATTTTTACGAATTTATTAATTTTTACAATTTATAAATTTAAAGAAATTTGCGGGAATGGATGATAAATGTCGGACCAATCACAAACCGGGGAGAAGGTGGCCAGACTCTTATTAGAGGGTCACTAGTGCGCACTAGAGACCTAGAAAACAGAGATGCGTCATTGAAGGGTATGGCTTGATTGGCTGTCTAAATCACGTTATCAGAGAGCCATTTTAATTCACTATTGCATCTAATAGATATAGTTTTATAACGTATGTACATATATATATATATAGAGAGAGAAAAATTTAGACAATACAGTGTCGAAGTGCAATACAAAACTATTATTATGGTGTAAGTATTCTTATTTGTGTGAATATTTAATATCGGACTTAACCTAACCTAATCTAATCTTTCTACCTTTTGCATCAACTGTCATCAGCTTATTGGTCAAGAGCACTTATATTGAATTAAATTGGCGGTGGTTATCTAACCCAACCGACGCAATGTCGCATCTCTGTTTTCTAGGCCTCTAGTACGCACTAGTGCAGTCTGTCGAATTCGCCATGTGTTTCGTAGCTGGAAAGCACCCTAGGTCAGTTTTCATTTGCCGAATACGATAATCTAAGCGCACTGATAAGCGGGGAGCACAGACTTTTGCATAACGCATAAACCATATACATAAAGAATTTGATTGGTCCATTGACTCATGCATAAGAAAATGGGCCAATGAAATTCCTTATGCACATGCTTTATCCGTTATGCAAAAGTGTGTGTTTCTCGCCTATACGGTGCGCACATTCCGAATGTGTGGCACCAAAAAGGTTCACACTCAGTGCGCACTGGTGCGTACTAGTGCAGTCTGTCGAATTCGCCATTAGTTACGTAAGTGTGGTATTTAATATCAAAGCTGCATACTGCACAGGATAGGATAGGTCAATACTGTTTCACGTGGATATGTCATTCTTTATCCTTCCACGTACCTGAGTACGTTAACATCATGGCGAGTGTCGTCGAAGAAATATCTTTGCCTGCTAATAACACAGGTAACCTCCTTACAACAATATAGATTGCGAATCACACAACCAACTGTTGAACATGAAAACAATTACAACTGCAGAGTAATTGACTGCAGGAATAGTCTTCATGAATACTGTTACTTTAGGATATGTGGCTCCAAAGGCGTCGATATCTTATGAGGAGATGGCAATAAAACTTCTCAACGAGAAGCTTTTTTTAACGGCTCTGGAACTGCATGCTGAATTATGTGAAGTTGGTAAAGAGATGCCCATCCTCAAGGAATTCTTCTCAAATCCGAACAATTTTGAGAGCTCCAATATTAAACCAGAGCCGTATACCTCGATGCGTATGTATCTTGCTAGTTGTACAGTCAAATTCACTTGATGAGAACACCTAGTAGTCCAGTCACTTTAGAACAAAAAAGGGCGTAAAAAAGAAAAAATTCCAACCAAGCTGTAAATTGGTAAATACCTTAATTTAGGCGAGAGAAATGATGTCTGAAAAGTTCCCAACGTTCGCTTGTACGCTAAGCCTTTTATCGAGCGTAGAAGGGTTGAAATTTTGGTTTTTCGCAGTTATCTTCTTTCCTATCAGTTTTACGGCCAAAGTAGGTCTATAATAAAAGAAAGATGATAAAATTCTCTACAAAATTCTTTAATGGTCGTACTTCGTACGACCAATAGTTCTCGAGATAGTTTTTTTTAAGTGACCTCTTATTTTTTAGCGTTACGTAAATTTGTTCTGTCTTCGCGGATATCTCAAATTTGGGTACATCTACGTGCAAAACGCACATAACAAGATCGAAAGAGTATTTAATTACCTACAAAATGGGATTTTATTGAATGTCGTACGATCGCTAGTTCCGGAGATATCATTTTTTAAAGGCATTTTGACTTGCGAATATTTTGAAAATGAGAATGTTTCCTCGTTAATACATCGGAAATATCTTATATATGGCTACTCCTACGCCAAAAATAGTTATTATTAAAATGAAAGATTATTAAATTCCCTGCATTTTGGTTTTTTAATGGTTTGTATACGGCTAATAATTACTGAAATACAGCTGAAAAACCTTTATTATACGTGTTTCTGCGTACATTTTTGTAAATAACTTACTTCTGATTTGTCTGAGGTGAAAAATGCATAGAAATTATGTGGAAGCTTATAAAATTATCTTTAAAATGAGATTTTTTTGAACCTCGTCCGATGAATAGTTTCCGAGATACAGCCTTTGGAAAATTTCGTAATGTGCAGATTTTATGATAAAATCGGACTTTTTGTATAAACAAACATATGTAATGACGTATGTAGAAAAATTAATATCCATATTTTTCTGTTAGTTTACATTTATATGTACACGATCCTGTATCGGCGATAGTTTAAAAAATTTAATTTTTGAAGAACAGTTACTATAAAAATGCTTGTTTTTTGAGCTTTTGGCATAAAAAGGCGATTTGCGATACCTTTTTTTGTAAATATCTTAATTTCTGCAAGGTACACGTAAAAAATACCTTAGATAAAAATTGGAGCTTATAAAATTTCCTTCAAAATGGTGGGTTGTTAATTTATACGCGATAAACGTTGACCGACATACCAGAAGTTTAAAAACGGGATTTCTTTTTTCTAATTTGTGCTTTCATTTTCATGGTCGATAATAATAGCCAAAAAAGTTTATTTGCAAAATTTTAAAGATGACGTACGTTTCTGAGCTCATAATATATGATATTTGTTTTATTTGGCACTTGGACCATATTTTTAGGACCACAGCTTGGAAAAGAACGATTGAACAAAGGCAGCACGTGCCGCCCAAGCACATATTCGGCGATGCCGCATTATCCAATCTACCATTTTCCTATAGTATATCTCGAATATTATTTGTCCTAAAAATATAGTCCAAGTGCCAAATAAAAACAAATATCATATATTATGAGCTCAGAAACGTACGTCATCTTTAAAATTTTGCAAATAAACTTTTTTGGCTATTATTATCGACCATGAAAATGAAAGCACAAATTAGAAAAAAGAAATCCCGTTTTTAAACTTCTGGTATGTCGGTCAACGTTTATCGCGTATAAATTAACAACCCACCATTTTGAAGGAAATTTTATAAGCTCCAATTTTTATCTAAGGTATTTTTTACGTGTACCTTGCAGAAATTAAGATATTTACAAAAAAAGGTATCGCAAATCGCCTTTTTATGCCAAAAGCTCAAAAAACAAGCATTTTTATAGTAACTGTTCTTCAAAAATTAAATTTTTTAAACTATCGCCGATACAGGATCGTGTACATATAAATGTAAACTAACAGAAAAATATGGATATTAATTTTTCTACATACGTCATTACATATGTTTGTTTATACAAAAAGTCCGATTTTATCATAAAATCTGCACATTACGAAATTTTCCAAAGGCTGTATCTCGGAAACTATTCATCGGACGAGGTTCAAAAAAATCTCATTTTAAAGATAATTTTATAAGCTTCCACATAATTTCTATGCATTTTTCACCTCAGACAAATCAGAAGTAAGTTATTTACAAAAATGTACGCAGAAACACGTATAATAAAGATTTTTCAGCTGTATTTCAGTAATTATTAGCCGTATACAAACCATTAAAAAACCAAAATGCAGGGAAT
>NW_017280452.1:65375-74421 GCF_001594065.2 Cyphomyrmex costatus | reverse complement strand
TAAATTAAATAATAGTAAAATGAGAAGGGCTACGAACCCAAAAGCGAAACAGTTTAAAAGACGATGACAATAAGTGTCGAAACGTCGTTTGTTTTTATCTTGTTTTATCCATGTTATTGTTCTAATATATATTTATACATTTAATTACATTGTCATCGTCGTTCTTATCGGAAATAAACTGTTTCATTTTGGCTCGTAACCCTTCTCATTTTACTTTTATTTAATTTATTATTTGAGCCATTCTACATTGTTTTTTTAAAATAAAACTATATATTTGTCAGTGTTACATATAAAAAAAAATGCAAAAGTACATTTTTAGATTGATTTTAAAAAAGTAATGGAAAAGTAACGAAAAGTTATTTTTCGAGTAACGGTAACTGTAACGAGTTACTTTTAAAAAGCGATAACTGTAACTGTAACTAGTTACTTTTAGAAAGTAACTTTCCATTCCCTGCTTTTCAGATATCATTTCTCTCGCCTAAATGAAGGTATTTACCAATTTACAGATTGGTTGGAATTTTTTCTTTTTAAAATCCTATAGTGACTGGACTATAGGGTGTGGAAAACTAGAAAATTGCTTTGTGCAAAAAATTTAAAGAGCATAAAATCGCAATATATGAGAGAGCCAAACCAATAATCTTAAAGAAGTTCGAGTGGTAGTCGATATCCAATTTAGAGACTTAATTTTTTAATATGATGTATGATAAACTGTATACAAATAATCCCACAATTTGATCAATATTGACCGAATAGGTTTTTGTAATATTTTTCTGAAATTGACTATTTCAACATAGCGTCTTATGGGAGACAGCCGTTCTGAAGTAAAAATAATCACCGATTTATACATACTCAAGTAACTTAGGACTTTAAAAAACTAGGATTTGACAAATGAAATATCAACAATTGTGTACAAAACAGGACAATCGGATTTGACCATATGGATTTAAAGTTTTATTGTCACAAAGTTTATCTTTACCTCACGGATCGTATCAGTAGTAACAGATAATAGTAACAGACATGGCAACGCCGCAGTGCACAACTGATACGAAGCCAACAAAAGCAGCAATGACATTCTCTCTCCATTCTATTTTCCTTTTTGTACAAAATTGGCCTTTATACCGATTCTGTATTTCTCCCTTATAATTTGTCATGATAGCCATAATCTGTCACTGCCTGTCACGTCGCAAAGTGCAACGTTGCCAATAAGTGTATAGCAGTGTATACTCAACTTCTCGAGTTGTTGACAATCTTATACATTTACTAAGAATGCAGCATATAAATAATATCCACAATTTATTACACTAATATTGCGCATGATTCCGAATCGCTATAATGACAATTTTTTTCAGTTGCATTTTTGACTCTAAAGTAACGCTCGTACCTCCTTAATTTACAAACCAATATGAAATGTTTACATAATACGTTTCTATCCTTAAATTCTATTTGTAAATTGTAAACATTGCTGATATTATTATTTTTTTACTTTCAATTTCTATTTATTATATTTTACATTGTATCAGGAGACGCGGTAGTGTCTCCGGTTATGTTCAAAAACTGTATATACTATTCAAAAAAATTGAAGGATCACTTGTTCCACCCTGTAAAAATAGGCAAACTTTGAGATAGAATAATTTCGTCAAAAATCATTGTATCGAGATTTAAAAAAAATTTTAAAACATTGTAATCTCTACTTTTCAGACCTGTAGGTACTTAAAAAAACCGTATTACTGATATTTTATAAAGTTACACAAACATAAATAAAAATGCATCAGATCTCAAAATTTTTTACGAAATTTGCCTTGTAAAAATGACCTTTTTGCTTCAACGTTGAATAACTCGGTGAAAAAGAATCTTACAGAGATCGATAAAAAAAACCAAATTAAAGGTAAAGATTTACTCTTTCGAAAACTGTAAACTGCATTTGTGCACAATTTTTATTTGGCCCCGTGGAACTTCGCAAATTTCTTAAAAAATTCTTGGTTTGCACTTTTATTTACGTTTGTGTAACTTCATGAAATATTAGTAACATCGTTTTTTAAAGTACCGATCTGAAAAGTAGAGATTTTGAACTTTAAAATGCTTTTTTAAAAATCTCGATATGTTTTTTGACGAAATTATTCTATCTTGAAATTTGCCTATTTTTGCAGGGTGGAACAAGTGATCCTTTAATTTTTTTTAGTAGTGTAGTTTTAACATCAGACTCCATTTAAATACTCACTGTCTCTGGTTTAATCTTTAACTTCATACGACAATTTCTGTATCTTAATTACTGATTTTTGACTATTTTATTTTGTGATTTTATTACGAAATTCTCAACACTAGATTGGTGATTATTATGTGATTTATTAAAGTAAAATAAAAAAAAAATATAAATTTTTTAAATTTGTAGAATTTTTTAAAATAAATTTCTTGATTTCTTAAAATTTATGATAGGGATGATTGAACTTTTTTTAACTTCATATCCTTTTAATCAGCTGAAAATACAAGAATCACCAATCAGATTTAAAAAAACAGAAATCTGTAATACAGTGTTATTGCTTAATGATAAACAGATTATTATAAATAAAATATTACATATAAATGAAACATTAGCCAGATCTTCTAGTCAGGCTACCTTGGATTCATTGGATATGACCCGATATTCAGAGGATGGAGCTGGCGTTGACGAGAGAGTAGCTATTCTCGAATTTGAATTACGCAAAGCCAAAGAAAATATTTCTGCGCTGCGTGCTAATTTGACTGTAGTAACAGGTATGTATCTCACTTAAATGATAAAACATCTTTTAATTCATAATGCATTCTTAATTAATAATATAAAATTAAAATTTCAGAATTGGATGGTATATTGAAGGTACCAGATAAGAACTCTGAAAAAAATTTAACTACCGAAATACCCATAAAACCACATGAGCAACGAGCGTTGAATTTTCTCATCAATGAATATCTGTTGGCAAGATCGTACAAGCTCACCTCGATCACGTTCAGTGATGAATGTGAAGAACAGAATTTCGAGGACTGGCAAGATGTGGGACTGAATATTCCCAAACCTACAGAATTGTTGCAGATATATCGGGAATATATGAGAGCCAACAGATATGACAAATCTCCGTCTATAAGCATCGCCGTACAAACAGACTTTGTCATCGAAGATGTTGAGGAACAGAAGGATGAATCTCCAGAAATGGTTTGTTATTTTAATGAAGCTTCAGGAGTTTTAATTTGTTTAAATTCTGGATTGTTTAAATTTGCGAATTTTCTAATAGCTCTATACTTTACAGTCAGAACAGATTGAAAGGTTGCAGCAGCATATTACAGTGCTGGAGCAAGAGAGAAACACTCTCCAGGAAGTTATTTTGTCAAATAAGGAAATTGTTATGGAAAATCCGGTAAAGATATATTAATTAACCTGTGTTCTTTTCTGATTTTTAATTGATAACAATGGAAAAAGTTATACTGCAATATATATATAATTATATAATTATATAATTTAATTTATGGAGCATATATTGCAAAATTATTAATTATTTTCATCAGTCAAGAGCAAAGAGTCATTAGCGAATAAGGAATTAAAAATAAAAATTAGTACATATAAAAGTGAATAAAGACACTTAATAAAATAAATTAATTAAAAAATTTTTATTTATGATTCTTTTATGATATAATATCTTGTTTTTGGCTGATGAAGACTTAATGTAGTTCGAATCGTCACATTGTTCTCTTATAAGAATAAATACATCATATTTATAATAAAATATGCTTGTTCTTCGATTATAACATTTTTTCTATTACTTTTCAAGCATTAAGTTTTGAGTTTATTGTAATTACTATTTTACTTATAGTCAGGTAGTTGTGGAACTATCCGTACCATCAATTCCAACTCAACAACTCCTGACAAGTTTGAACTACTCGAACCATTACCAAGAGATATGTCGATCACTACTCAGGAACCGGAAGAAGATGATAGCGTTTCTGCGGTAGTTAGTCTGGACGAAACAGATCCAGGAGACAAAGAGTGGACTAGATTGCAGTTACCTAGATTAAATATTACAGAGAAATCCTCTGTCCTACCAACTGCATCCTCCAGGTTATTTTATGCTATTATACACATTTTATTTGTAAAAACGTTAATGTAATTTGTTTATTCAATTAGTTGAAATTAATAAAGTTAACAGGTTGAGAAATAATATAACATTAATATAAATTTTCTAAAAGTTACAAAGAAGTTAAATAATTAATACTAGAATCTTTTTACGACCGTACAATTGATAAACAATAATAAACAATGTATGCGTCAATGCTGAAAAACTATCAGCGTCGCGATTTTTGGGGGGATTACATACGCAGTATATAAAATTCACACAATTATAATAAGCACTGCGATCCAGCTTTGACCGTTATTGGCTTCCTTCTTCTTGGTTATTATTGTTTAAATAATTAAATCAATTACTTTAAGAAAATACGAAGATTTTATTATGTGATAATTTTTAAGTATTTAAGATATCTTAATTGTATATTTATTTGTGAACATTGCAGAGATTTACCAAGTAAATTCAAGTCTGAAATAATGACACACTGCATGGCGAATGTTTCGGGATCATTAATCTCCTCGGTGGGAGAATCATTAAAATATGGAATTACCCGGAATACATTAGTTGACATTTTAGCATATACTCTGCCACGCGTGGTACCCAACATTATCCTTAATAGACGCGAAGAAATTATTCCTCTGATCCTTAGTGCAATTCATCTCCATCCCAATTACAGCGAGAGGGATAAGTTACTACAAATGCTATTCAACTTAAAGAAAAGACCGCAAGAGGATGAGCGACAAACGATATTGGCCGGTTAGTAAAAATGTACAATTCAATTATTGTGATTAACATATTTATTAGAGATACAATAAAATTCATATTTTTTTTTTATAGAAAAGAAGTTGCGCTAGTATAATATATGTTGCAAAGTATAAAAAAGTACTTATACTTAATAAATTTTTCATTTACTGAATAAATCTGTTGTTGAAAGTTTATTTTTATATCAGGTTTAATTGTTATGGCGAAACTCGCAGAAGAGTCATTGGAAACAGAAGAAATTCTAACGATTTGTTGGGAACAAAGTCAACATAAGTATTCAGAGAGAAGATTATTAGCTGTCGAATGTTGTTCTGTGTTGGCATCCTACACATCAGCTTCCATTAGAAACTCATTGATGCTGTCAATGCTGCAACAAATGTTATTGGAGGATAAAGATCCTGTTGTACGAACTAGTGTAGTGAAAAGTCTCGCGCTACTTATAGCTTTGATGGACGATCCTGATAAATACTTCCAAGTAAATATCTTGTTATTTAATGTATTTATCTATCTTTTTGTATATTATTTTATCTTTTATTGTTTTTATTAAAAAAATTAATGATAAGAACATGGACATGTATGAGTCGATAATGAGTTTTATACCAATTTTAAATCAAGGTATAAAATATTATTAAGTTAAATTTACAAATTAACAAAAACAAAATATAAAAAAAAATAAAAATATACGTGTCAAGACATTACATGTTTCGGTCCCTGGTTTGGACCATGGAAATATACAAGGTGAGTCGTTTCCGTGGATGCGCAGTAGCCTAAAAGTAGTGGGGAGCAGATGCAGCCAATCATAAATGCCCCATTTGGCATAAATCCAATATGGCTGTGTTTACTGTGCACAATGGGTCATAAGTGATTGGCTGACTACCACATGTCCCCCCCACTCTTTGCCACCATTATGCGCAACGACTCACCTTGTATCATGGACATAGAAATATAGGGACAGAGCATAACGTTGCGGGGGGGGGAAGCCACTGCGGGACGGTGCGACGAGGTAATACATGCCTAAGTCTGATTGGCTGTTATTGTACGCATGCGCAAATGACAAGTGTGATATATGAGCATGCAACTCTAACCTCTAACTGGATTCAAGTCTCAGCACCGGTGAAGTCTTGACATTTTTTCTCGGCTTAGCTCTCACATAATATCTTGAAATTAAAATGGTCCAATGTTGTGTACCGAATTGTAGAAATAGATCCGACATTCAAAATTGGAAATGGACAAGCAGTGTGAACAAAAATCGTAAAATTACATTGTAATTTATGTATTTATGTATTTTTTTTATTTATACTCTGTTCTCTGTTCCTTTTATTCTGCATAGCTTTTAAGTATTTTAATACGTATATTGCCTTGGATTATTATTATTATTAATTTATTTTAATACTTTTTTTTTATAAATGTTACTCTCGAGAAGAGCACAACAAATTTCGGTTTCACATTTTCAAGCAATATTACATGTTATGGAAAAATTTAATTCTATAATTTTTATTCTACGTAGTATTATATAATCCATCTATATAAATCTAAAATCCTAATTTGTATTTTTTTTATCTACACTAAGAAACAAATTTGTGGTGTTAAATTTTAATAAATATTTCGTTGAAATGTCCTAATGGAATATTTACTTATGGTAAATAAATATTTAGATAAATGAAAAAAATGATAGTTGATTCAAACTAATGATTCTTAGATCTAATAAATACATTTATTAAATGTTTCGCTAGAACTATTCAAAGAAATATTTATTAAAATTTAGTAAATTTTTTCATAATGAATAAAAGTACCAAATAAATAGTAATTGTTTAATATTGAATATGCGTACATATTTTTATTTTTCTCATTAGAACTTCTATATAATTCCTTCTCAGATTTCTAATTATTGTTTTATTTTGTTAATCTTATTGGTAATGGGTTACAATTAATTTTTTAACAACGAATTTTTATCATTTTGTTTCGATCATTTATTTGCGATTGGCCGCAAAGTCGATGTTACACGATACTGAGCATGCGCATAGCTGTAGCCAATAAAATTTAGGCATGTACTCCCCCCGCATTTCAGAATAACCCCCCTCGCCTATCTTCGGAGCTAATGCTCTGTCCCTATATTTCTATGTCCATGCCTTGTATATTTCCACCATGGTTTGGACCATCTTCAGATGATAAAAACGTTGAATAGAATGATGGAACTTAATTAAAAATCAAACGTCATGTTCAGTCAGTTGAAGATTAATTTTCTCCTTGAGTGGTACCAGAATTACTCGCAAACGATTGTCTGAACTAATACGAATACGAAGTCAGTCTAGCTGGATCTCTTACAATTAGATGCTTATATATAATTTCGTGTGAATTTATATATTGATAGGTGTGAGTGAAAGGTGAGAGGAGATGTTAAAAAGTTACGTATTTCGGACGGACGGACGAACAGACAGACAGAGAAGGACACGTTTCTTAATTTTTCATTAAAATCATCACTTTCCGACCGCTTGTATCTCCAGAACGGCTTGACCGATTAAAAATTTTTTTGGCTCAAATTACTCGTGGCAATGCCGCCTTTCAGAACATATAACGTTCGATTCAAAATTTTTTATATTTTAGTAGTTATTCACCCCCGAAAAATGGACTTTGGTGGCTATTATTAATTTTTTAAACTAATTTTTAAATTAACTAGTAGTTTTTTGAACATGGTCGGAGACACTACCAATGGTTACGTTCAGCAGACTCAACCGTTGCGGAGCGGATCCGTAAGCGCTCACTGTTATTGGTATATTCTTTTAGATCAACCAATAGCAGCGAGCGCTCATAGATCTGCTCCACACAGTTGAGTCTGCTGAACGCGACCAATGGAAAATTACTTTTTAAAAGTAACAAATTACAGTTACGCGTTACCGAGTAAAAAAAGTAACGAGTTACCGTTACTCGAAAGGCAACTTTTCGTTATTTTTCCGTTACTTTTTAAAAATCAGTCTAAAAATACTTTTTTGAAAGTACTTTTGCAATGTTTTTTGTTTAAATGTTAATAAAAGCAATATATATATAATGTATATACATATATATATATATACAGTAATATATATATAGCATAATATAACACTGACACTATGTATAGGAATTTTTTTATACTTTACAGAAAACTAGAAGATTATATAGGATTGTATAGGACTATCTGAATCACAATATAAGTTAGAAATTAAAAAGAAAATTAAGAAATACACATAACTTCTTTACTATAATAATAATATATTTATTCACTTCAGCTTTAACAATAACCAAGAAGGGGACTTGGTTTACAATATTACTTAACCTCACACATCCTTCCATACCTTATATACGCTCCTCCGCAAATATTACCTCATCCTAAATAACCTATTCGCTTGTCCTTTGGGCCACTAACATATTGCTAGCTTGTCACATTAATACATTACATTGCATTACGTTACGTTATCACAATTTTTATCACAATTTTACAATAATTTCTTTACTATAATACAGCTATATTTTTACTTAATCTATACTTTTAGATGTAAATCAAATATTTTGATAGAAAGAAAATTATAACGCTATAATTAAAATATATAACAGAAGTTTTGCAAAAAGGAGTGTTTTCCAATTGCTCAACATAAATGTACACAGAAATGTAAAGCTTTTTGCACAGCTCAATTAGAACAAAGTGTGTACTATGTTTAGTATGTTAGATTAAGTTAAACTAAATATAGCTTGGTACGCCTATATTAAATAAAAACACTCAATGTTCTACAACCACATTTATTGCTGTCGTAATTAATAACATATAATCAGGAGACGCGGTAGTGTCTCCTGCCATGTTCAAAAACTGAGAGACGCTACAAGTCTTTTATCCCGAGCCACCAAAGTCCATTTTTGGGAGGTGCATAACTACTAAAATATAAAAAATTTTGAATTGAACGTCATATGTCCTGAAAGGCGGCATCGCCACGAGTAATTCGAGACAAAAAAATTTTTAATCGGTCAAGCCGTTCTGGAGATACAAGCGGTCGAAAAGTGATGATTTTAATGAAAAATTAAGAAACGTCTCCTTCTCTATCTGTCAGTCTGTCAGTCTGTCAGTCTGTCCGTCCGTATTTAAGAACTTTTTAACATCCTCTTTTATCTTTCACTCGCACCTCCACCATCTTTGGCCTACCGGACCTCCTCCACTCGCCTCACCCCCT
>NW_017280452.1:63064-64190 GCF_001594065.2 Cyphomyrmex costatus | reverse complement strand
TAACATAGAAAATAACATAATGTATGTTCACTTTGAACTGGCACATTTAGTAATATATCAGTTACTTTTCGTGGTCATATATTATATTAGATAATATCATTTAAAGTATTAAAGGTTTAAATTATTATGTTACATTATTAGATAATGATTTTAATTTAGGAAGGTTCAAATTTTCGGGGTTGTTATATAACAGAATAACGTATCCAATCGTATGCAAAGTAACGATAAAAATAACTGTAAATTTCGTTATCGTTATCCAAAAAATGTAACTACGTTACCGTTACAGTTACCAAAAAAAGAAAGTAACGCAGTTACCAGTAAAGTTACCAAAAAAGTAACTTGTAACTGTAACTTCGTTACAAGTAACGAGTTACTTTCATTCTTTGGTTTGACTCTCAGTTGAGGTAATATTTTTCGCAATAAGAATTATCATTTTCAGATTTTAATATAATTTAATATCGATATAAAATGTCAAAAGAGCGTCAATTAGTTATTAAATTGTTAATCAATTTAATTCGTGATAGTACTGTGGTAGTTTGTTAGAGTTGCGTTTCAAGACCGACAATTGTTCGGCACGCAGTTTAGAAAGACTACATATATCAGTACCACAAAATAGAAAACCCAATAAATTTCAACCTTTGAAAATTATCCCCAAAAATTTGAACTTTTTTAAATTAAAATGATTATCTAATAATGTAACATAATAATTTAAACCTTTAATACTTTAAATGATACTATCTAATATAATATATGACCACGAAAAGTAACTGATATATTACTAAATGTGCCAGTTCAAAGTGAACATATTATGTTATTTTCTATGTTATGTACCACGAAAAGTAAATGAAAACTACAAAAATTGAACCTTTCAAAATTAAAACGATTACCTAATCACAAAATAAAAAACCCAATAAATATCATCCTTTGAAAATTGACCCCAAAAATTTGTACCATTCTAAATTATAATGATTATCTAATAATGTAACCTAATAATTTAAACCTTTAATACTTTAAATGATATTATCTAATATAATATATTACCACGAAAAGTAACTGATATATTACTAAATCTGCCAGTTCAAAGTGAACGTACATATAACGAATATTTTCTATGTTGAATATGTAC
>NW_017280452.1:38359-60934 GCF_001594065.2 Cyphomyrmex costatus | reverse complement strand
GGGGGAGGGGCGAGTGGAGGAGGTTCGGTGGGCCAAAGATGGTGGAGGTGCGAGTGAATGGTGAGAGAGGATGTTGAAAAGTTTAAAAATGCGGACAGAGAAGAAGGAGAAGGAGAAGGAGACGTTTCGTAATTTTTCATTAAAATCACCACTTTTCGACCGCTTATATCTCCATAACGGCTTGACCGATTAAAAATTTTTTTGGCTCAAATTACTCGTGGCGATGCCGCTTTTCAAGACATATAACGTTCGATTCAAAATTTTTTATATTTTAGTAATTATGCACCTCCCAAAAATGGACTTTGGTGGCTCGGGATAAGAGACTTGTAGCGTCTCAGAGTTTTTGAACATGGCCGGAGACGCTACCGCGTCTCCTGATACATATAAATTCACGCGTAATTATATATAAGCAACTAAGATCCAGCTAGACTGTTATAGGCTTTGTATTCGTATTAGTTATGTTATTACATTGACGGTCTTTAAAGTTTAAGATCTGAACGTTTGTTTGTTGTCTTGATAGTCATATCAATCAAAAAGAAATGATCATCATCGTTGTAACAAACTTTTTATAAATAACAATAAATCCAAATTATTCATTATGTACTACAAGTTATAACTTATTAAGATATGAAGAATTAAACATTGTTTTAAATGTGTGTGAAATAATAATTTAAAATATAGAAATTATAGAAAAGAATCTAAATGATGTACACAGAGAAATAGACAGTAAATAAAAGTGAAGATGATCCAAATCAGGGACTGAAACATGTAATGTCTTGACGTATATTTTTATATTTTTTTAAGTATTTGGTTTTTGTTAATTTGTAAATTTAACTTAATAATATTTTATATCTTAAAATTGATATAAAAATTATAACTGACTCTTACATGTCTTTATTCTTATTATTAATTTTTTTTTTACAGACAAAAGTCTTTTACTATTTATTATTTTGTTTTTATAAATTTATATATAGTGTGTTTATTACTAAAAAAAAACTTGGACAACCTGAAATTTTTATTTTATTTTTTCTACATGGCACACTTTATCCACTTGGGAACGTTTTATTTTTGAAAATCAGAAATTTTACTCAGGAAATTTTTAAGACTTTATCCTTAAATTAAAATTCTATCTTTTTTTAGAAACATTGTTTCTTTAATAAATTAAACAGAGAGTCAGGCTCCATAAGAATAAATCTAACTAAACAAATTAATGCCAATGAGAACAGGTTGTTCGTGTCAATTAATAACATTTATTAAAAAAAAAATATATATATATGTAGAGAATTTCTTATACTCTCTCTATTTTACGTTATTTTAATTGGTATTACACGGAAAATTTTAAGTATTCCCGTGAGATCAGGAAAGACCGGGTTACAAAGCGACCACACTGAGATAATCGTTAAATTAATTTAATTAAAGTCAGTCAAAAGAAATACAATTGAAGTCTTAGTCAGGGAATGGAAAGTTACTTTTTAAAAGTAACTAGTTACAGTTACTCGTTACCGAGTAAAAAATGTAACTAGTTACAATTACAGTTATCGCTTTTTAAAAGTAACTCGTTACAGTTACCGTTACTTGAAAAATAACTTTTCGTTACTTTTCCGTTACTTTTTTAAAATCAATTTAAAAATGTACTTTTGCATTTTTTTTTTTTATATGTAATACTGCGACAAATATATAGTTTTATTTAAAAAAAAAAAAAAAACAATGTAGAATGGCTCAAATAATAAATTAAATAAAAGTAAAATGAGAAGAGTTACGAGCCAAAAATGAAACAGTTTATTTCCGATAAGAACGACGATGACAATGTAATTAAATGTATAAATATATATTAGAACAATACATAGATAAAACAAGATAAAAACAAACGACGTTTCGACACTTATTGTCATCGTCTTTTAAACTGTTTCGCTTTTTGGGTTCATAGCCCTTCTCATTTTACTATTATTTAATTTATTTTTTAATTTTTTTTAAACACAATTTTGTAATTCTAAAACCTGTAAAATATGCAGCAAACTGAAATATTTGTATGTCCTATGTATTACATAGAAGATAGAAGTGTAAAATAATTACTGAATCATAACGGCCGAATGTCTAAGGGCTTTCAAGTCTTATTGATAAGCGCTATAGATAGCATGTATCCAATCGAACCGTGTTTAATCGTGTGCAAAGTAACGACAAAAGTAACTGTAAATTTCGTTACCGTTACCCAAAAAATGTAACTCGTTACAGTTACAGTTACCAAAAAAAGAAAGTAACGCAGTTACCAGTAAAGTTACCAAAAAAGTAACTTGTAACTGTAACTTCGTTACAAGTAACGAGTTACTTCCATTCCCTGAGTCTTAGTATACACGACGATAATATTTCAGCCAAATATCGTTTAGGCTGCCGAAAGAAAAAACGACCGGCGTCAACAACGGTTCTAGAACGACTCTCTTTGCTTGCTCCGATTCGACTGCTTATCGCGGATCATCTGTGTCTGTTCGTTCAACATATTTACATTTTCGTAGAGGCCGTTACACGTCAATTTCCCTACATATATATAAATGTAAACGTTTCGATCTTAGGTTTGGGTCCTCTTCAGTACAAAGTTGAATAGACAATGATTAAACTATACGCAAAGATGGTCAATACGTTATGTTTGTCCACTCACTAATTAATAAAATATAAATCATTTTTTGTTAATTAAATGAATAGTTACAGTCATATTGAAAAAATTTTATCTTACAGTGAAGAAACAGTGAATCTGAAATAGTTGTACTGAAAAGAACCCGAATGTAGGGTTGAAACATTTACATTTATATGTATATTTTTAAATAAGTGCTATTAATTCATACGAACAACCTGTGATGGCTCTCATTAATTTGTTTAATTGTTTCTTTAATCACTTATTCTAATTTATAATTTTTTGGTAATGCAAAATATCGATAATCTGAGAATATACAGACACAATTACACGTATGTATGTCTCACGTGTGTATACATATCATGAATTTAAAAAAAAATTCAAGATAATATAGTAGAAGTGAATATATAACAGAAAAGAATAGTGTACTGATACTATACGTGCGTTGCGAAACTTGTTGATAGTGCTGATAGTACTGTTTTTTCATTAATATCGATTCTGCTGTAAGTCAGTCATATTATTACCTTTTTCACGAAAGTAAATCCTAGAGAACTGCTGACTTTCAACCACTTCCGAGTAATTTTGCATATTTTCAGTAGTGCAAGCTGAGTAATGGCGACTCACGATTAAGATACTGTTTAAAGAAAAAAATGAAGATTTTTATTAAAAATACTCAAAATTATAATATGATACAATTATTATATTTTAATATTATTTGAAATTTAATTTGAGATATTTAAGAGATTCTCATCGTCATCATTTAAAGAATTTTCGGAAATACTTTCTAATATAACACTAAATATAACACTCTGAATACCAATTAAAATCGGTATTATACTTGCCATTAGTAATACAATATCACGAAATTTCCTGCTTTAAGTAAAAACTGACACGTAAAACAGATAACAGAACATAACACAAGCACGGAATCACGTGGAATCTATAAATTAGCATCATCATCACTCCTTTTATCTCCTTTATATGGAGCATAGGACGTCTACGAGTCTCCTCCATCTTACTCTATTTTGGGCAATCGTTTTTATTTCTGCCCAGCATTTTCCAATAGATTTAATTTCATTATCTATTGTTCTCCTCCAAGACATGGCAGGTCTCCCTCTTTTGCGCTTTCCTTGCGGATTGTATTCCATAGCCATGCGAGCTATGTTATGCGGATCTTTTCTTAGAGTATGGCCGATCCATTTCCATTTTCTGCGGCGGATTTCAGTGCCTATTTTTTCTTGCTTGGAGGCGCGCAGTAGTTCTTCATTAGTTGGCAAGTTTGGCCAGAACAGTCTCAGAATTCGTCGCAGACATTTGTTCAAGAAGACCTGAAGTTTGTTTATCAGTCCATCTGTGTTTTTCCAGGTCTCGCAACCGTATAGCAGCACAGATTTGATGCAAGCATTGAATAAACGAAGCTTATGTATGTTAGACATCTTTGAGCTTCTCCATATTTTATTAAGTCTGAAGAAGGCTTGTCGGGCCTTGTTTATTCTTTTGCTAACATCGATGTTGGTTCCTCCGTCTTTGGCAATTACGCAACCAAGGTATACAAAGTCGTTGACTTCTTCGATTGTGCGTCCTTCAATGGAAATAGGTGTGCTTATGTTTGTTCCAATACGCATTATTTTTGTTTTGTTGGTATTGATCTTTAGTCCAACTTCTGCAGCGTATCTTTGAAGTGCTGAAATTCTCCCCTGTGCATCTTTGTGTGTATGAGATAGTAACACGATGTCGTCCGCATAGTCGAGATCGTCAAGTCGGCGAGTCAGCAGCCACTGTATTCCGCCTGTTGTTTCTTGATTGCATTTTTCCATCACCGTATCCAGTACCATTAAGAATAGCATCGGTGATAGAATGCAGCCTTGGCGTACACCTCTTCTGATTTGGAAGGAGGGGCTCAGTTTTCCTTTGAAGAGAACACCGCATTCCGCGTTATCATATAATTCTTTTATTAATCTTGTTATTTGGGCTGGTATTCCAAATTTTTCTAGTGTTTTCCATATAGCCGGCCAAGTCACGGTGTCAAATGCTCTTTCAAAGTCCACGAAAGTCAGATACAGTGGTGAGTTGAATTCTGCTGCTTGCTCCACTATAATTCGAAGGCTGCTTATATGATCTATGCAGCTGTGTCCCGGGCGGAATCCTGCTTGTTCTTTTCTCAATTTTTCATTGACGTGCGCTGTCATTCTCTCGCGGATGATTGACGCTAGAATCTTCGTAATTGTATTCAGTAGGGTTATTCCTCGCCAGTTCTTACATTCACGGAGATCACCTTTCTTTGGAATTGTGATGATTATTCCTTGTTTCCATTTCGCCGGGATGCTGCCTGTGTCCCATACTTCTGTTATAATGGGGGCAAGTGTTTCCGCCGCAAATGATGGATCAGTTTTAAGTAATTCCGGTGCGATGCCGTCACTACCTGCGGCTTTGTTGTTCTTGAGTTTCTTTATTGCTAATCTGATTTCAGCAACTGATGGTGACTTTGTGCTGATACGAGATGATGTTGTATAGTCTATGTCGCAGTTATCTATTGTTGGGTCGTCGTGTTTAAAGAATTCTACCCATCGATTAAGTTGTTGTTGTTCCGTAGTGAGAATATGGCCATCGCTGTTCTTAATTTGTGGAATGCTTGTAAAATGGCCGGTGATCCTCCTGATACATTGGTATGTTTTGCGCACGTCCTTTTGTTCCGCCGCCACTTCAGCGTCATTGATGATGTTTTCTTCGAATTTACGACGATCTCTTCTTGCCATTTTCTTAATTTGTTTTTCTATGTTGTTATATCTTGCAAGGGTTACATCACTTCGGACCTGGTTTAGTTGTTGATTTAATGTTCTTCTTTGTTCGATTAATTCCCAGGTTTCATTCGTGATCCACATTTTACGGGTACTGTTTTTGATCCCGATGACTTCATTTGCGGATTCTACGTATGCTTTTTGCACTAATTCCCATTTTTCCTTCGCACTTATTGTAGGACTGATATTATTAACTTTGGCTGTTACAGTTTCACAGAAGTTCCGACGTTCGCCTTTATTCTTGAATTTTTCGATATTAAATTTCTTTTGTTTTGTTCTTGTTGTTATTATATTCATTGTTCTTATGCGTATTTTTGCCACGACTAGCTTATGGTCGCTATACATGTCCGCACTACGCATTGTTCGAACATCTAGAAGAGACTTCAGGTGTTTCTTGTCAATTAGCACGTGGTCGATCTGGTTACGTGTTACTCCGTCTGGTGCTTGCCAGGTATATTTATGAATGTCCTTGTGCGGGAATCGCGTGCTGCCGATGAAAAGTCGGTTGGCCATGCAGAGATCAATTAATCGCTCGCCGTTGTTATTGCGTGCTTCTCCAAGTCCATGGCGACCCATTATTTCATCGAGGTTGTTATTATTATTGCCGATTTTCCCGTTAAAGTCACCCATGACAAGTTTGATGTCTCTTTTGTGCGTTGAGGCGATTGTGGACTGCAGTTGGTTGTAGAAATGATCTTTTTCGCTGTCGTCTGCTATTTCCGTTGGTGCATAGCATTGAATGATTGTTATATTGCGATTTTTGGCTCGGAAACGAGCGGTTATTAATCGGTCGGAGACTGGATTCCACTCCATTAATGATTTTTTAATTTTAGTGGATATAACTATTCCAACTCCATTAATGTGGGTGGTTGAATTGCCCGAGTATATCATGTAGTGATTGTCTGACGTTGTAATGTCCCCGCTGTTCTTCCACCGCACTTCGCTGAGACCTAGGATCTTAATTTTACAGCGTGTCATTTCTTTGCTTAGTTGTGCCAAACGGGATGCCTGTGCCAATGTCCGGATGTTCCATGTGCCAATTCGTATACCTTTTTGATAGCTAAGGTTCATTTCCGTTGTATCCGTCCGATATCCGAGGCTCGTATTCGTTTCTCGAATTAGCTTGTTTCGGGTTTGTGGGTGATTGGCCCACAGAATCCTATCCAGCCGTCAGAGTTATACTAACTGTCGGTCGGCCGGAGCAACCGGTGATGGCCGTTTTTGTTATTATTTTTATTTAGGAATTCTAGCTGGATTTGAACTCGGGATCTTTGGCATGGGAGGCAAATACTTTGCCAGTGCGCTACGGCCACCACATATATAAATTAGCATACTAATAGATTAAGTTATAAATATCACAAACATATACTAGTATGTATTGGAAATATAGTTCGATTTTTATTACTATTGGAAGTGCTGCGAATTTTGGAACGACTACTAAAATGTAATGATTTTAGTAGTGATATTTTCAACACTATTTAGCACACTTCGGAACGCACCTTATAGCTTTGAAGTTCATTGACACAGTGTTGAAAAACTATAATGCATCTAACGTAAACTATGAATTTTCAGCGTTGGCAGCGAATTTTTTTAAACAGTATTGTGCCTTCTCTATATTATCCTATAGAGATAGGGAGCGTTTTTACAGTTCCAATTGTAGAAAAAGATAGACATAGGTTCTTATTTTAAGATTGTCTTTAATGTCTGAAAATCCTAATAGCTTTTTTTAATTATTTTAAAACATCTTAAGACTATACTTAACACAGTCTTAAATCTAAGACCCGATTAGCCATAATCTTATGAAAAATCTCTGTCTTCTACTAATTTACAATATGTAGCTTGCCAGGAGGTTTGCGGGTTATCGCCGTGTCTTTCTTCATTTTTCATTAAAAACCGTACCGTTCACGAAACGTTGGCATTAAAAATGAAGAAAGACACGGCAATAACCCGCAAACCTCCTGGCATAATTGAAGAAAATATCCGTGAAAGCCTCAAAAGCGTAATATGTAGCTTGTTTGTACTGCTTGTACTCGCAATTTATTTCAAAATTGTATTAAAGAATTTTCTAATTTTAGAATTTTCTAATCTGGAATTTTGAATAAAAATCCCTGAAAAACATTCGATAATTTTTTTACAAGAGTTTAAAATAAACATTTTGCTATATTTTTTATTGATACATTGTTACATAAAAATTGCAGTGCGAGGAATTGGTATTGACGGCACTTCACGACACGACATCGATAGTCATTGAGACAGCATCGTCAGTATTATTACCAGTTTTGGCACAGTGGGCATTATCCCTGAAGAGGTTGCATTTAAACCTTTTACCACGTATAATTTCGAAAGTTAAAAATCAGCTGAAGCCGACCCACTCACAGACTTCGCCAAACAAAAAAGACTATGTCGACGAAGAGAAATTGATGCCGTCGATCAGTATTCTGCAGTGCATCTTACCTTACACAGTGTTGTGTGTTGCCAATACTGATGCAGTGCGAGGCTGCATCAAAGATGATACGTCACCAGACTTGTGTGAGTTATTAGAGGAAGTAAAGACCAAATAGGAATTATATTTAAATTATTGCACGATGAAATAAATGATAGTCAAGTAAAAAAAAAAAATGATATAACTATTAGATTTAAAAGTTTAGAAATTAAAAAATAAAAGTTACATTAGATTTGAAATAAAAATAAATAAATTTATATACTGATTTGGAAATAAAAAGTGTATAACACATCTGAAGAATTTGTCATCTATTATATATGAATATGAGTAAAATATATTAAAAGTATTTTAATATTTATAGATTTTTTTAGTAGAAAAATTTTGTATTTTATATATATATAAGGGATTTAAAATTCAAACATTTTGTTAAAAAATTTTTAGTAGTTTTTGTATAAAGCTCATAAGCTCGCACAAAAACAAAAGCACAAAAGTTTTCTAGAAACTTTGTGGTGCAGCCGAGGAATTTCTGGCGTTGTGTCACTCTAATATCATCGACCCGAGAATATTCTACGAGGATTCCGTCGACGTTGGTGTTCTTCTCAATTATTATCAATATGTTATTTAATTTTTACGGGAATTAAATTGAATATCAATAAATCACGATTTTATTTCAGTATCGGAAAATAGAACAATAAAATTCTTGCTGTTCTGAAGCTAATAATATTATATTTTATTATAATATTATATTTTATTAAAATTATAAATTGTTTTATAAAAATTGTTTTAAGATATTGATTTCGAAGTACACTTGCATTCTCTTTTAGAGTATTTCAAGTTTTGGATATGGTGAAATCTGTGGACGCAACTCAGGAAAACGTTCTAAAAGCCCTTCTCACGTATATTTATTCATTGTGCATAGGTTTTGGGAAATATATTACACAATCAAGGGTAAGTATAAAAGACCATTTCTAAATAGAAATATTATTAAAGTATATATTTTTAATAACTCTGATGACTAAGATGTATCAACTTGTAAATTACTTTTAAATTTTTGTGTGCTTTAGATTCTTCAGATTAGATAAGATATTTATCTTTATTCTTGAATTTTTTTTAATTTTTAATTTCTTAAAATATTTTTTTAAGTATTACTTTTATAAACAAATTTGAAAAATAAAGGCTATGAATCAACGCAAGATGTATATTACTAATATTAAAATTTAATAATATAATTTTAAATTTAAACGTTTCAATCTACACTAGATCATATTCAGTGTAGTGAATAAATTTAAATAAAAATACAAATAAAGTCATTATCTACTATATAATCTACTATCTATATTATTGTTTTTTTAACCTTTTAACATAATCGATTTAACATAAAATTAAAGCTAATATATAATCTATTATTACGATCGAAAATTTCTGCTTGTAATTCCTCCACAATTCATCCTCGGGTGATAATTAAGTTCTTATAGTAAAGACTCCGCTTTGCCAAATGTATTTTGCAATTTTAACTTGGTGATCCGCAATCTTATTGTCGTCAGTAAAATGTTAAATTTAATTGTCAGCTGTATAAAATATTAAATTGTTAACTATATATAAAATATAAAATTGATATAATAGTAAATTTAATAAATAATTAAATTAATGTACCAATCATACCTTTTGAATAGTTTTGAAAAAATTACAAAGGTTCACTTATTGTCAAAACTATATATTATTTCTTTTCAACCATCACAAAATAAGACTTAGGTAACTGTTCGAAGATAAAGTGAAAAATGACATAATGGAAACATATGATAGAGAGATATTATGGAAAGGGAAAATTAAGTAGTGGGAAGGAAAACAGGAAAGAGTGTAAAATTAAGGAGGGGGTAATAATCAATTTACATCAATTTTATAATTTATATGTATACAGCTGACAATTAAATTTAACCCGTTGTGGTTACACTGGGTCTAGATCCAGTGTAACCATTACGTTATTTTTTGGAGGTGTAACAACGGGTTAACATTTTACTGACGACAATGATAACATTGCGGACTACCAAATCAAAATTTCAAAATGACATTTGGCGAAGCGGAGTCTTTACTATAAGAACTTAATATCACTCGAGGAAAAATTGTGGAGGAATTGTGAGCTGAAATTTTCGATCATGATAGTAGGTTATATATTAGCTTTAATTTTATCGATTATGTTAAAAAGTTAAAAAAAAAATAATATAGATGTTTATATATTATAGTAAACAATGTGACTTTATTTGTATTTTTATTTAAATTTATTAACTACACTGAATATAATCTAATGTAAGCTGAAAACGTTTGAAATTAAAATTGTATTATTAAATTTTAATATTAGCAATATACATCTTGCGTTGACTTATAGTCTTTATTTTTTAAATTATTGTCCAAATATACCAACATTATTAGTCTAATATTATTTAAGTTATGCGCTTAAAAATTTTATAAATAAATATTATTTCAGATACAGACAATATTTTCCTCAGCAGTATCAGAACTTGAGAAACAATTGACAGTTTTATCGGCAAACAAGAAGAATATGAGTCTTTCATTGATCTCAAGTTACTTAGTGATTCTAAGTACTTTTGATTTCACGGAGCTCGCAAATTATTTCAAACAATTTCTCGTAGTTTTATCTATGAGCGGCACTAGTATATCTTGTTTGCAAATCGCTGCTAGTATTTTATGCACTCGTGAACAGACACAAGAATACGTGCTTTCTAGTCTATGGGATGGTTCGTGTCTTTTTCTATTTTATATCTCTTTGTATTATTATTACTAATTATTTTGTAAAAGAAATAGTGCCGAAGCTTATAATAAATGAAAATATTATAAGATTTGGAAAATATTATTTATAATTTAAACTATAATTGTTTTATTAAAAAAAATTCTTTTCTAGAATTAAAATGTATATATAGGAGCCATTTTAATTTAAATAGCCAATTTTTGAAAATCATGCGATTTTAGAGAAAAATATTTCAGGCAAAAATTATGAGGTTTGAAGGGGAACATAAGAGATTGGTTTGACCTTGAATGATGCCACTAAAGTCAAGATCACTTTGAATTTTTTTGGAATCCCCCATTTTTCATTGCATATTCTTGTAACTTATATATTTCGAGAGATTATATATAAAACATTATAACAAAATGTTTTATATAATAATATATGTTAAATATTATTTTATTACATTATATTATATTTTATTAACGAAGATTTTATTATAATTTTATATTTTCTCCTAGGACTGATATATGTATTTTTATATTATAATGTTCTGCAGAATATTTTTGAATTATAGTAACAAATTTAAAGTTTTTTCTTTACAGGTGTAATGCATCAAAGGCCCTCTGTAAGATGTGCAACAGCAACACTATTCGGTTCCATTATAGGGCACATTTCAGATCAACTAGCGAACACCAAGATCGTACCAGCCATTGTAACACTTGCCAACGATCCTGAAGTGTGAGAGATCTCCTATTTATGCATGCATGTATCTGAAATTCCATTTCATTTCTTAATATACTATTAGTTCCTTATAAAATCTTTGTCACTCCAAAATCCTTGAACGTATAAGCTATAAACTTAAGCTATCTATCTAATGTAATTTTCAGAAAATTCCATAAATGACTAATACTAAATAAATGATAAAAAGACGGATTAGGACTCTTATCATATTTATTTCACAAAAATTAATAAATATTGCAGATGCTAGTTTGTAAAATTACAAGATTTAATTATATTATTAGATTTACATTAAGTATATCGAGACAAAGAAAAATTGAGTGTAACAACATATATAAAGATTCTGTTATAATTATAATAGATATTTCAGCTATCTTTTCAAGCTTTTTTCAGATATTCAAGACAGAAAAGTTAAACAGAAAATTGCAACAATATCGTTAGTTAGTTATCATGCTAACGAGTCAATCTAAAAACCATAGAATTGTTCGTAGAACGCAGTTGAATGACCAAATGAATATGAAGGAAAATTCTGGAAATTGTGAACATTAGAACTGCAAGCGACGCACAAAAAATTTTAATAGAAAAAGAATCAGTGTCTGTCTATAGTAGTCTATTAACTACGTTCAATTTAATTACTTTGACTCTATCTAAGAAATTTTATTTTTGTGAATTTTACTGACTCTGATTATTAATAATTTTCTATTAAAATGCTCTATGCATTACTTACAGTTCTAATATTCATAATTTCCAAAAATTTTTTCAACATAATCATTCAACCGTTCTGTGAACAATTTTCAATATATTTAATGTAAATCTAATAATATAATTAAATCTTATAATTTTGTGCACCAGCACCTGCGTTAACTTTTATATATCTTTATTTATACTGATACAAAATTATTTACTTTAAAATATATATGAATCATTTTCGGAATATTAAGGGTCGACAGGAGTGACGGGCCAAGTCCGAATTGACTTTGAAGACCTCACGTGGTAGGACCTTGAAGCTCTGCATCATTTTTATAATGCCTTTTTTACAAGAAAATAACTCTGTACGAGCCTTCAGGAGCTTTTTCTGATTACGAATATCATAATTAAAACACGATTCATGTTATATTTTAGCCACAATTTCAGTATAAAGGTATGTATTTATAAGTGCAGAGCTAGGTCAGTTATGCTCATTTTTCTTTTCGAAGAAATATTACTTCTTTATAAAACCTGTTGGGATTTCTTTGTTATACTACTAGGAAGGCTCGTACAGACCCGGGATTTTGCAAATTGATTCTTGAAAATTTTTTTAAATAAAATTATGTGTACACCTTACTTGCACTATAGTACACTTCGGGCACAGTATAAGTAAGTACAGTAGTTTCACTCCGTGTCGGTACCTTTGATCTATGTGTCCTACAGTCAGCCATGTTGTTGGTTGTGTGAGGCCTTTGTTTTTACTGCACACATCGACACCACAGTGACACACAGTGACACAGTATCCATACGTGACATCGACGCCATGATGAAAGTTGTGCGATTCGCGCACCCATAAATTTTGGAGAGTGAAACTACTGTACTTACCTATACTGTGCTTCGGGTGAGATATCAGAACAAATTATTTTTTTCTCTTTTTAAAAAAAAAATAGCTCTGTACGAGCCTTCAGGAGCCTTTCCTAATTACGAATATCACAATTAAAACGCGATCCATCCAGTATTTTAGCCGTAATTTGGAAATAAAAAATTCATCTTCAACTAGAGGTCTCCATGGGTCTTTCCTGTCGACCCTTAATATTTTTTATTTTGTGCCATATGCAATAATTGAATAAATAACTTTAGTGATGTACGTTGTGCTGCAATCTCCACACTAGGCCGAATAATAACGGAATGCAAGGTGAGGGAGGCACGTGATAAAGGACGTTTAACATTGGAAACAATCGCAAAGGATTTTCAAGAATTCTCTCAAACTTTAGCAACATCGTTAGTATCCACGTTTGCAGTCATCGCTCCTACTTGTCCGCAAAGTTATATAGAAGACAGTACGTTATTTTGTACAATATGTTTTATTTAATTTGAGAAATACATTCTCAAACATAAAAGAATGGGATACAAATTTTCTATCTTAATTTTGATAAAAATTGCTTTTATTATTAAAATGTCTTATTGTCTTATGTTATATTGAGCTATTAATTACAGTAATAGCGGCGCATTTATTGATGATTGCATCGTTCGCACTTCAACAGAGCCACAAAATCGAATTAATAAACGCGTTGGTGGAGGCATATTCTGTGCTAGTTTACTGTCCGTTAAGTAGTCAATGCGTTTCTGTAGTAATACTACCGGGATTAAGACATCTTGAGACACTGGTAAATCAGTGTCTACCTCAGCAAAGAGATGCAGTGCGTTCTCTAATCAGAGAAGCAGAATCCAGACAAGATTTATCAAAACCAATAGAGAGGTATTGAATAAAAATTTTATTGAATAATAATTTTAAATAATGTGTTAAATGTATTTAATAGTGTTTGTAATAAATTAAGAATTAATAATTTTAAATAACTATACGTATAATACAAATACATTATTAAACATTAATATATTTCGATCCATATTCAGAACGCGTTTTTATTGATAAAAGCGCGCTCTGAAATTCTATAGTATGCATAACGTAAACTATAGCATGTTAGAGCGCTAACATCGTTGTAAGCACGTTCTGAATACGGGCCTTTATATTTTATTACTAAATCTAATCTATATTTACGATAGTCTTTATATAAATCTGGTTAATTTCTGATTTTTTATATTGTTGAATACTTTTCTAAAAATATTACATATCAACTCTCATTAACTAAAAAGTTGCAACACTTTTTTTGATAATATGTTATATATAAGTATTGAACATCTGTAAAAAGTTATTCTCACTTCAGGACACTCTCAACAAGTTCCGGACTTTCCCTATCGATGGCAACGGTAAATGTTGGTCAAGGTGTCGAGGACATGCGTCAGAGGATGAGCAAGATCTTTCAACATAAAACTAGATCATCTGGCATACCGAGTATTTTCCGCAAGAAATAAATTGATTTTTGTCTTGTAGCGAAATCGTGACAAAATCGAGTGTCACATCAGTGAAAGGCTCGCAAGAGCAATCAATAAGATTGTTAGATATAAATGTATAATGTTGTTTTAACGAATGTTAACTTATTTTTTTATTGTGCTAGCTTTGTAAGTGTGTTGGACGTGTAAATTATTATTTAAATATTAACATGATCTAAAGAATTTATAAGTGAAGAATATGAATATCTTTTATTTTGATAGAACTCTGATATTCATTCAGTTAGTGTCTATGCCTTTTCAGCATCTGACATTTTTCTTATTTTCCAACGATTCTCATGCAGCTCATCCATATTTATGGCCTTATTGCAACTTTTCATATTTTATAATAATAAAATAGTAACAAATTTATCGTAAATTCACAACGGATGTTGTCAAAATTAAATAATTTTGTTATACCATTTGTTAACAATTAACAGTTATTATTTATAAAAAAAGAAAAGTTATTCATTAACAACAAACGTCCGACAATAATTAATTATTAAAAAAACAGAATAGAGTCAAAGTATATTCCTATTTGTCATTACTTCAGAAACAATTAAATAAACAATTTCTGTAAAATATAATAAAATAGAATTACCATACAGGGTGGGCCGAAAGCACAGTATATACAGTAGCGCAACTCTCCCGATTTTATGTCACACAAAATGGAGTGCGCATGCGCGAAATAAGCAAGATGCCCAGTCGCGCCACCTAAACTTCTTTCTCATTTCTTCTTATCCGTTCTCTGTCACTCTCTGTCAGGACCATTTAAATGGTTCCGTTTAAAGATCCTGTGATTAGGTGTGTGCTAGTGTGTACTTAGAAAGCTCAAATTTGAAGGAAATTAGTATAATTGCCGTCTGTTTGAGTTGTGTTAGTTTGAGAAACTCCGAAGCTAGTTTGTAACCGAAAAGTTTGTGGAAATAAAATAGTGAAAAAGTGGAAAAAATTAAGTGAAACGAGGAACGATTACTAAGAGAATAGTTAATCTATACAACCATTGCATAAAAATTATTATCTTATTTAATTTAAAAAAAGTTATTATTAAATATTGTTTATAAATGTAATAATTACAGTAATTATTTTCTTAAACGTATAACATTAAATTTTACTTTTTGTTGTTTATATTAATATCTTAAACCTGCGATATATGATGTTTGTTTTCCTGCCGGATTGCTTACGTTTCAGTTAGAAAATCTACGTTCCGTATGACGCAATTCTAATAATTTACAAAAACGCAAGCAATCTAACAGGAAAAAACGCATTGTATATATGTCGCAGATTTTAATTAAAATATTTTTACAGTATAATATTTATATTATACAATCTTTACATAAGCTTATATTTTCTTATCTTTTTATTTTACAATGCATTACAATTATGGTCTATTTTTTAAAGTTCTTATTACATTTAGATTAATTCGATGTAGTACATACAAATAAGCTAGAGTAGCTAGAAAAAGATGGAAAGATGGAGAGTAAAGAGCAAGTGAGAAAGAAGTTTAGGTGGCGCGACTGGGCATCTTGCTTATTTCGCGCATGCGCACTCCATTTTGTGTGACACTAACATCAAAGGTGCCGACAGAGAGTTGCGCTACTGTATATACTGTGCCGAAAGTCTGGATACACCCAAATATCTCATAAACTGCATTTTAGAAAAAAATATCTCAGACAAAAGTTGTAAGGCTTAAGGATGTTCTTCGACTGCAGTTGTGCTCAACCTAAAGTTTATTCGCGTCCATGCAATCGCCCCTACACACAGAAAGTAATAGTTGAATACCACTCCGCTCAGGCCCGCATTAAGGGGAAGGGGGCTAGGGGGGCTGTAGCCCCAGGCCCCACGGAAATAGGTTCCCCCGTTACATTAAAGAAAAAATTTTAATTCTTTGATTAAAATTAAAATTAAAATCATTTAGAATTATTTTTAATCTTAAAAAAATTAGTTTTTATTTTCTTAATATATAGTAATAGTAGATGCTGTCCCATACATTTTATTTCTCTTTTTAAAGTACACTTTTCAACAAAATTAAAGGATTACTTGTTCCACCCTGCAAAATAAGCAAACTTTGAGATAAAATAACTTCGTGAAAAATCATCGTATCGAGATGTTTAAAAAAGCATTTTAAAGCTTGAAATCTCTACTTTTCAGACTTGTACTTGAAAAAACGGTCTTACTGATATTTCGTGAAGTTGCACAATCATAAATAAAAGTGTGTCAAACCTAAAAATTTTTTACAAAATTTGCCAAGTTCCACGGAGCCAAGAAAAAATTGTCTACAAATGCGGTTTACAGCTTTCGAAAGAGTGAATCTTTATCTTCAATTTGTTTTTTTGTTGAGCTCTGTACGATTTTTTTTTGACCGAGTTATTCAACGTTTAAGTAAAAATGGCCTTTTTACATCAAATATGTACAGAACAGTGATGTTGGACGAACGATTAACATCTTTAACTGGCTTAGCAATCGAATCTGAATTACTAAGATCGATTGATTTTAATAATTTAGTACAAGATTTTGTAAAATTAAAATTGAGAAAAAAAATTTTAACTAAAGAATGTAGAGGAAGGTCAGCGATACCGACATACTACTTTGTTTTTAGACTATATTTTTTAGACAAAAGCAAAAACTAAATCTTTGGAGATATAAATGTAAACTGGAAAGTGTCTTCTATCGATGCTCTATAGCAATTTTTATAATACTGTTAAGAATTTTGCAATAATTAACCTTTTTATCGAATAAGCGAAAACGAGCGTCAGACAAAATGGGCCCCAAAACTGACATATGCGTATATGGCCACACAGCATGCGCATGTGACCGCAGTGTGCAGGTTATGTTACGATGCGCGATATGTCGTGATGGGACACGTGACGACATGCCGGTTTAGGCTATAAACGATTTTATTTTTAAAACCGTATTATAAGAAAAATAAGAAACAGGAAAATATAAATAAAATAGTTTTAGAAAACTACAAACATATAAAAGGACTTAATATTATCACTAATATAGCTACTATTACATAAACTATGTAATTTATAAAATAACATCATAAGAATTTTGTTTTCACATTTGTAGAATTCGTTTTTAACTGATTTTGTATAGAAACAAGTCACATCTATATGAATTATGGGTTTTTTCTTCTTTAATTACCTAAACAGATTATGTTTTCATTAGTATTAATGAAGTGCAAAGATTAGTTTACGAGAAATAAGGGGGTGTCACTTTAGGAGACCTATGTCAGTATCGGTGACTTTCCTCTATTAATTTATTTATTTGTCTCTAATCTTTATATGATTCAATTTTAATGTTTATTGTTTTGGATTAAATAACCTAATTATACTGCTTTACCTACGTATAGACGTGATCATCCTTTTTTTTTTTAAGATTAAAAAGAAGGGTCCCTAAAGTTAAATAGCCCCGGGCCCCTCAACTCTTTAATCCGGGCCTGACTCCGCTCTTTCACTTGTTTCGTTGCCAAATCGTCAATACCTCTCGCTTTCGCTATTGCCGCCGGTCGAAAAAATATCGGAGCTACTTATTTTGCTAAATGGTTTCTTAAAAATAAATACCGAAAGGCATATTCACGCAAATTTCATATCATTCCTTGTGATATCAAGTTTTATGTCTCTTTGTTTAAAAAAATTGTAAAAAAAACTTTTTACAGTGAATACAAAGACCACTTTCAAATAAATTTCAGATAGGGATCCTATGTTAAACGCTTCAACTTTGAAGTGGAATATCTTGATTTTTAATCCCGCTCCGGGTACTGAGCTTCAAAACACATGTTCAGAACACTAAAACAAGCTTTTTCTGTAAATTTCAGAAAAATTTAAAGAAAGTAGATTTTTCGGAGAATGCCTTAAGGCTCCTGAATACCGGCGACAGCCATGTTAGAATTGTGACGTCATAAGCGAGAAGACACATTGGCTACGTTCAGCAGACTCAACAGTTGAGTGAGCGCTCGCTGTTATTGGTGTTTCCTTCTAGATTTAAAATTTGATTGGATGATCTAAAAGAATACACCAATAACAGCGAGCGCTCACTCAACTGTTGAGTCCGCTGAACGCGCCCATTAATTTTTCTTGTGTGCCATTTTTTAATAAAGACAATTTGGATAAATTTAAAAGGCGAGATCGCTCAAAAACACTTGTGAAAATTGCCGGAAACTGTCATTTCCTCCTCTGATAGTCAGTAAATGGTCGTAAAAAGCACGTAAAGTTAGCCTATTCTCGGGAAGAATCACACAGTTAACAGCTGATGAAACGAGTGAAATATACGCTTTTACGTATAAAATTTCACGATAACTGCAGCTTCCGGCAATTTTTAGGACTTTCACGAGTACGAGGGAAGTCATATTTTCACAAATAAGCAAATATTGACAAAATGGCACGCAAGAAAAAATTTGTCGTCAAAATTGGTCAAAACATCACTTTTCCACGCCTATTAGTTCAGCCTTTTACCATGGTGAGGCGCTATGCACAAACACAAGCATGAATCCGTGTCTGTGTGCTCCCCTTCTACCCGAAAATAAGCACACGGACATGAGCTTGTATTTGTGTGTATAACCAGTAGCGTACTACCAGTTTTGCTAGCCACCGACTAATTCGGTGTCGCTACCATCAACACGGGAGTTCTTGGCTGAGTATTCAGGAGCCTTAAAAAGACGCATTTAACGATAGTAGTTATTTGATCTAGGATAGCGCTGTCAAGGTCACATCAAGGTCAACTTAATTTTTTTTAAATAAAAACTCCCTACTTTTTATATCAGATTCTTATAGATTATGTTGAGACGTTTTTGAAAATATATATTGTAAATTCTTTTCCGATGAGAACTTCCTGAGTTATGAGTCTTTAAAGTTTACCGCAGGCATTAGAGTTAACCAAGATGTATCGCATGGAGGTTGCTCGTTCGCTTAATCATTTACACATGCGACAAACACACACGTGTAACGGAGAGGGTTGGAGCAAAGACATAGAGAATGGACTGCGCGATCCCGTATCTAAGTAGTATCAAAATGTGTCGACGAAAATGAGAGAGGGTCCGTGGAAGACGGCCATCTCTATCTTTTTCCATTTGATGGTGTAATGGAAGAGAGAATGAGAGGGAGATGGCATGGACCTATAATATATGGACCGAGCATCCCCACCACATGCCTATAGAATAGACAAGGAAACCGTGATGTTGTGACCGAACAATCAGTCGTTTTGGTCTCGGTCCTCGTCTGCTCGTTCAGCTTCTTCGGTCGCCACGTTCTTTGACCTCCAAGAACGAAGGTTCGCCAATAGGATAATTGTGTATGATATTAACCAACTCTTATTTACAACAAAACAACTCTTTATTGTAAAACTCAAGTCAAATTTCTTTAACAAATAACCGTCACTAAATACAACAACAGTATCGCACTTTGGTTTGCCTATCTTAAAGATAGGTGTTTCGCATCGACGATTCCTAAACGCTTTCTCGCAACTTGTCCGCATAAGGGACCGCGAACACGGTCGATGATAACATCGATTTTCCCGAGATTACTCGTCCGTCGATTCGCGATTATTCCGTATGTAACGTGCGCGATTTTACCGCCATTTCTCCATTAGAGAAGTCTATCGTCGTGATTACGTCTACTGACTACTCGAATCTCCCGACTATCTATATCTGACTATTCAACTGTCCTTTCCGACTGACTATACTGGTGAGTGTCTCCTTAGGGCTGCGCAGAATAAAAGGAACAGGGAACAGAGAACAGAGAATAAGAATTTCAACCTATCAGAAATCATGTACTATGGAATACACACTGTTTATTCCACAGTACATGATTTCTGATAGGTTGAAATTCTTATTCTCTGTTCTCTGTTCCCTGTTCCTTTTATTCTGCGTAGCCCCTTTTACTGTCTGTCTTGCGCGTGTCGATCCTTTCCTTATATCAACTCAGGTCGCGCGTGCGCCTTGCTTGCTCGCGGGACCGGCGCTTCGTGCGCGCGCAATAATATAATATTCTTATACTTCTTAATTAGAAATAATTACTTGTACAATACAATTTTATGCTTTGATATACATCTTTGGTAACCTTATTCTATAAGATCCATAACATTGGATCACGATCGCACCAGGCGTTTTCGCAATATCTTAAAAATTCAATACATTTATGGGTTCCCATAACCCTACGAGTATGTTGTTGTGCCGCTGCTTGCGACACGGGATTCGGGATCCACCAAGAATTCGGGAGCAGCCAATAATTATTAATCACTTTTATTTTTTATAACTTTGAATAACAATAAACTTTATTAATTTCACTTTCATACACAAAGTATTTATTTCACATATATCACTTACACTACGCGTGTCGCGATAACTTTTAGATCGTATTCGAGCAGAGTGACGCGCTACACTTTGATAAAATTACTGACTCCACTCTGCTTCGGTCTTCTCATATTTATTTGAATTATTGAGGTCTGCGACCTTCATATTCGGCGCTTCTCGTCAGCGTTCCGCTAATCGGTTGAGGGCGTGATCGCGTAATCGCGTCGCGATCGCGGTTTTAATATTATAATAAACTTATTTCGCCGCGCGTTCCGGTAATCGGTCGAGGGCGTAATCGCGCAATCGAGTTGTGTTCGCGAATCATTTATATTATTAATTTATATTCTTATTTCTCGTCTTCATTATTTCTCAGTTATGGCGCAATTGTCACTTGTGCAATTTAGCACTCGTGACATTCCTCCCCCTTTGGGAAAAGGAAATGAGGTTACGAATTTCCGTTATTGTACATATATAATCCCGGATTACAATTTATTTTACAATCGTTTCTTTTATTTAATATAACATAGCGTCGTTAACGCGGCGCTGTGTTTCTTCCTCCTGTCTTTTTATGTTCTTTCTTTTATTCTTATTTTTTACTAGCCATAAAATACCTATTATTATTCCGCTTACTAGAGCTATTATCAATACGCCTGATCCGATTGGATATACTATATATCTATAATTGGATAAAATATTGTCGCCTTTTAAATATTCCTGTATCTCGCTTGTTTCTAAACTTAATTTCGTTAATTCTTCCGTATCCTTAATTATATGTTTTAAAGGAGTACGTTTTGGAAGATCGAATGTAGTTTCTTGTTCTTTATTTAAAGTTAAATTGAACTCTGGTACGTTCGTTTGAATATAACGCGTCTCTAATTGTGTTTTCGTTCTCAAAATGATTTCTGACGTAGTTAATTTGCAATTTCCTGTTAGTTGAATTTTACCAGTTGCATTTATTTCGATTTTCTCGTCTTTTTTATCATTACAAGAAATGATACATTATCTTGACCTTCTTTGGTTGAATACAACCATGTATTTTCTTCTAACGGTGTGTTGTGCCGCTATTTACGACACGGGATTCGGGATCCACCAAGGATTCGGGAGCAGCAATTAAATAATCACTTCTTTTATTTTTTGTAACTTTTATATATTAATAAACTTTATTACCCAGTAAGCAAAATAATATTCCAGCAACGTTATTGAAATGATATTTAACAACATGTAACATTTTGGAATATGTAGTTGTTAACGTTGTATATAACGTTATCGTAAACAAACTTTGACGTACATTTAGAGATTTCAGTAATGTTGATATGGAGTTGCAATATCATTACAACTAATGTTGCGATAATATTTTTATTTCATTAGAACAATGTTGATATAAGGATAAAATATCGTTGGAACTAATGTTGCAGTAATGTTTTTCTAACATTAGAACAATATTCATATGATGATGAAATATCGTTGAAACTAATGTTGCGGTAATATTTTTCTTACATTAGAACAATATTCATATGACGATGAAATAGCAATATTTAGTAAATCAGGGAATGAAATATCATGATGCAAATATGAGAAAAACAAAATCACATCTTTGTTTCTCATATTTACGTTATATTTGCGTAATGATATTTCGTCTTCCGATTTACTAAATGTTGCTGCAATATTGTGCATTGAATTATTCTAATATAAAAGTGAAGTTGCCATAAAGTTTACGTACATACATTTGTCTATCTGGGAATATTCCAACCAAAAAAAATTTTTAATTTAATTTTTTAATTCTTTTTTAATTATTTGTATTATGTACATATATCATCTTTCTTATCATGTAATTAATAATAATAACACATTGAACATATA
>NW_017280452.1:26819-30320 GCF_001594065.2 Cyphomyrmex costatus | reverse complement strand
ACGAGGGCTCTCGTTGCTCGCGCCTATCGTTCCCTAATAAGCTTTGGTCGACTTCCTCGAATGGGAATACACGCTGTATAACGAGGTTCGGAGGTTGTTCCGAATCCGACGCGCTATCGCTCGAGTATTGAGTGTCCAAGACACGGCGCGCGTTGTCACGTATATCGCGTAAAGCTTCTCCGATTATATGCACGGGACTTATCTGACTAACATGTGGCCGTCTTGGTACGGGCTCACTTAGTATCCGCGCGGTTGGAGCGTTAGGACTATCGCTATTATTTTCGCCTTCGAACATTAGTTCGATTACATTGGCGATTTAATATAATTTTTCGGACTTACATTAACGCTGCTAATCGCATGTCGCTTTGTAGTCGGTTGCTCGTTGCTCGAAGCTGCTGAGTCACGCTTGCGGTAGGTCGCCTCTCGGGTTACGCTGCTATCTGCGTCCTGGTCGTCGGCTGCTATACCGGGTGCTCGCTTTTGTTTTTTGGTGTGCTGGCTTCTGCGTTGCCTCCTTGGGTCGCTCCTTCGCCTATTTATTTGGTACACCTTATTTGCAGGCTGTTTGCTGCCGTCGCTGCTCTCGGGTCCTGGAGTCAGCTGTGTGGATCCCACCGCTGCCACCAATTTGTTGTGCCGCTATTTGCGACACGGGATTCGGGATCCACCAAGGATTCGGGAGCAGCAATTAAATATTCACTTCTTTTATTTTTGTAACTTTTAACAACAATAAACTTTATTATATTTCACACTTTTCACAAAGTAATTATTTCACATGTATCACTTACACTACGCGTGTCGCGATAAACTTTAAGATCGTATTCGAGCAGAGTGACGCGCTACAACTTGTTAAAATTACTGACTCCACTCTGCTTCGATCTTCTCATATTTATTGAGGTCTGCGACCTTCTAATTCGGCGCTTCTCGTCAGCGTTCCGATAATCGGTCGAGGGCGTGATCGCGTAATCGCGTCGCGCTCGCGGTTTTAATATTATAATAAACTTATTTCGCCGCGCTTTCCGGTAATCGGTCGAGGGCGTGATCGCGCAATCGAGTTGCGTTCGCGATTCGTATTATTAATTTATATTATTCTTAATATATTATTTCTTGGTTATGGCGCAATTGTCACTTGTGCAATTTAGCACTCGTGACAGTACGCTTCAACGCGTAATTGTGATCTTCTTGATCATCTTCGCGATCATTGTGTCGCTTATTTTTGGTCGAGGTTGACTCCGGAGATCTGTAGTACTTTATTCTGCCTTGAAGGTTCCTCTCATTTGTTCCCTCAGTCGTCTCTGCTGGGTTGAGATCACTTCTATTTTGTTGAGCAGGTTTCCTATCTTCTCCTCTATATTTTAGATTAATTTTAATCTTTTTATCGTTAGTATCGCTAATTTTTCTCTTGCGATCGCTAACATTTTTTAACTGGATTGTCACTGGTTTTCTTTCTCCACGAGACAATTTCTCGTATGGATCTTCGGCTGATACGCTTCGTTCCTTAGCGATATTCTTTGCCTGTTTAATTTTTCTTTTCCTTTGTTGTTCATCTTTGAACTTTTGCCAAGCTTTACGCTCGTCTTGAAAATAGACTTTCCTTCGAATTTTATTTAATTCGGTTTGTCTCTCATATTCCGCTTGTCGTTTCTCTCGATCGCGGTTATTAGAATAAGCCACAGCGTTTATCTTATTTCGTTCCTGTCGTTCCAATCTATCTTGGATATCCAATAACAGTACTTTGAGTTTCCTTTGCATCTTATGCGGAGACAGTCCTCGATCGGTTGTTTGAACAGCTGCCTTTCGATCTTCCCGTTCTTCAACGCGGTTCTCGGTCTTGCTACAGGATGCTCCCATTTGAATAGGTTGTTTGTCCCGTTACCGGATACTGGATTAACGCTTTCGCGTTTTGGCGTCTTATGCGCTCTTATCTTCTGGTCGGAAACATTTCTTCCGAAATTCTCCTTTTCATCTTCAGAGTACTTCCTTCCTCTGGTCACTTCATTGCCACTGTACAGCGAAATTTCGTTCTTGCGACTTGAATCGATGAGTACGCCTTTCGTATAATGTCTCACTCGTATCGCATTTATACTGTCTGAATCCGTATCACCGTCGGAATTCGTTGACTTGCTTCTCGCAATTCTAAGTTTATTCTTTTTATAAGTACAGTCATCGCTGCCTTTATCTTAAAAACCTTTGTCACGCGGAGCTTTAAATACCGCTAATTTCTTACTCGCGTTAGTCTCGGATCTATCGTATTTATTTTTACCACTATCGATTACTTTATCCGCGGATCTAATCTTATTCGCGACATCCCTACTAACGGTTTTCATATTTCTAGTATCCACGTTTGCTGGAATCTCGGCAATTTGCACGCTACCAGACTTAGTTACACGCGGACTATTCGCATTATATTGCGCTTTCGGTACTAATGCCTTAGCATAATTACTATTCTGACGCCAATTACCGAATCGTTTACCCTGATTAAAGTATCTAGGCGACGCTACGTCATTCGATTTGTTATAAAACGGGCTCCTACTAGCATTCGGTTTATCCTTGTACGACGTATTTGCGCTTTGTTTGCCCTCGACTCTTGTGGAATGTCAGTTTTCTTACCACCGGATTTTCTATCTAAGTCTATCGTGGTTAGTAACGTTATCAGTTCTTCAACGGAAGAAACTGTTGTTGGTCGGATCTCACGTCCGATATCTGTACCGAAATGTCTTTTGACAACTCTAATTATCTCCGTTTCGCTCATCGGAGGATCTAGAGTTTTCGCTTCTACAGCTAATTGTTGCGCGTAATCGGCTAAGCTCGATTCTTTGGAATATTTAAATTTATTCACATATAAGCGCTCTCTGAAACGGGCTTGAATCTCCTCGTTCTAGTATTTCTTTAAAAATAATTTCTTAGTCTTAAGGTAGCTAACGAGTTCGTTTAAACTAAACCACGTATTCGCGTTATTCTTTAAAGTTTTCTCGAAGAAATATATCAAGTCGGGTTCCTTGATATTCTCATGCGAAGCGATTCTCTCAAACTTCTGCAAAAATCTAACGGGGTTGTGACGCTCGGGATCACCCATGTATTCTATATCCTTGAAAGGATTTCTTAAGTATCCGCCCTTTTGTAACTGAACACGGTTTTCAACGAGGTTTGTCGTCGCGATTTCCCGGTTTTTCACTTCGTTTTCCGGTTTTACGTTCGCGTTTTTTATTTGTACCGACGTTCCTTCGCTTATTCTATCCGTTCCGCATTTCTCAACGCGCTTCGTCAATATGTCTAAACTTACGCGGAGTTTCATCAAGAGATCAATTATTTGACCTTGCGGATCTAAATCGAGACTATTCGCGTTTACGTTTTCCTCGCTGCGACTAACACTACTAGCATTCATGTTGTCCGTTCGTCTATCAATACTACTAGCATTCATACTAGTAGATAGAGTAGGCGGGTTTGAAGCCATGGGGCAATGAGGGGGGGTGAGGTGCGCGGGGAAGGTACGCGGGGGGG
>NW_017280452.1:16722-17019 GCF_001594065.2 Cyphomyrmex costatus | reverse complement strand
ATACGTAAAACTCGATACATAAAACTTAATACGTCTAGGTATAGGTATAGGTATGAGTATAAGTATAAACTCAGTATAAAAGATACATAAAACTCAATAAGTATAAACTCAGTATAAAAGTACGTAAAACTCGATACATAACATTTAATACGTAAAACTCGATACATAAAACTTAATACGTCTAGGTATAGGTATAGGTATGAGTATAAGTATAAACTCAGTATAAAAGTACGTAAAACTCAATAAGTATAAACTCAGTATAAAAGTACGTAAAACTCAATACATAAAACTTAATAC
>NW_017280452.1:10963-11591 GCF_001594065.2 Cyphomyrmex costatus | reverse complement strand
CGCGGGTTCCCCCCCCGCGTACCTTCCCCGCGCACCTCACCCCCCCTCATTGCCCCATGGCTTCAAACCCGCCTACTCTATCTACTCATACTGACAGTTTTCTTTCTAGCGGTACTCGTGTTCGCGGTAAAGTCCTCTGAATCAGCACTACTCTCGTTCGCGCTGGTAAAATCTATCATTCGTCTCGCGCCTTTTCGCTTTCTCGGTTCGAGATTATAATCGGCGATGAATTTCTGCGTGGAGATCAGTGTACGCGTTAATTGCTTACCTTGGGTTATTTCACGCTCATTGGCGTTATCAGTATTGTATACAGCACCTGATCTTGTCATCGCTACATTGGACTTGTCTTTTCCGTCCATTTTACAAAATTTCCTTACCTTGGATTTTTCTAAGTCCCAATTGGTTGGAAAAAATTTGCGCAGGGCTCCCGCTGTACCCTTATCGTTTTTTGGTTTTACAAATCAATTTACCAAAATATCAAAATCTTTATCAAAATATTTCTAAGAGTAGAGTGTATAGGCCGGTTCTAATCCAGGTCCTCTGAGGGAGGGTGAGGGGCGAGGGGAACCCGAGGCGCGGGGGGGGTCTACGTCACGGCAGGGGAGGGGGATGATGTCACGGATGCGGG
>NW_017280452.1:0-1063 GCF_001594065.2 Cyphomyrmex costatus | reverse complement strand
TTAATATTCTTATATTATTCTCAAACACTCTTGTACTATTATTATATTATTATATTGTCTAGTTATGCCTATTATTAATCATCCTTATCTCATGTTCAATATTCTCGTATTATTCTGATATTATTATTATTCCGCTATATTGTATTATTATACTATACTCATGTAGTATGATAGATTATTTTTAGCTTGTATCATATCCTCTAATACTACAATCCATTATTTCTGCACCATATAATACCTTTAAAACTGTAGTATTATACTGTGTTATTATATTATATTATCTATCTTCTTAAACCCATTATCGATGATTTTCATACCCGGCAGCTAGCCCTGTGAAGTACACACGCCGAGGCGAGAGACGATCGGTGCTTCCGCTCGGCCCACTATCGCTCTCGCACTCTGATCGTTCCCTTCCTTTTCCCACAAATCCCTCCACTCGTACTCCGAGACCGTTTCCTCGCTAATCACGCAATCCCGATTCCGCACGCCGCGTTCGGAACTTTGCGAATTACAAACGCGCGAAAACCCGGACGTAACAACTGGTGACAGCGGCGGGATATTTTCGCTGTTGTGATCTTATATAAAATAAGAAATTGTTATCTCCGCGTTAATCTCGCGAAAAGCACCGCTGTCTCACAGATAACAACTGGTGACAGCGGTGGGATAAATCTCATCGTTGTGAGATCATCACCTTTAAAATATTCATTCCCTTTTTCGATTAATGCTATTATGATTATTATAAATGATAGTTAATCTCGCGAAAAGCACCGCTGTCTCACAGATAACAACTGGTGACAGCGGCGGGATGTTTTCGCTGTTGTGATCTTATATAAAATAAGAAATTGTTATCTCCGCGTTAATCGCGCGAAAGGCGCCGCGGTCCCACAGATAACCACTGGAGTTATTAAGTATCTGGTGGGATAAATTTTTTGATCGTTAATGAGATTATTCCGGCATTAAGAAAGCCCCATTTTCATTTTCTTTTCTCCTTTATTACGCGAAAGGCGTAACAATTAGTGCCACATGGTGGGATTAACTCATCATGAATCATCGCCGTAAAATG
>NW_017280451.1:47426-47683 GCF_001594065.2 Cyphomyrmex costatus | reverse complement strand
AGGTTTTCATTCTATTAACGTGCAAGTAGTATGTGATTCTCTAGTCTTTTTACACATGTATATGCTGGACAGGTTGGATCTGTCCACGACTCTCGAGTCTTTCGAAGCTCGGCAGTAGCCCATTTTGTTGAATTGGAATTTGAAGAATATTTTCCAAATGATTCACATATTATCGGAGATGCTGCATATAGCATTCATCCTCATGTAATGGTGCCTTTTCGAAATAATGGGCATTTAACAAATCGGCAAAAAAATTT
>NW_017280451.1:30324-44136 GCF_001594065.2 Cyphomyrmex costatus | reverse complement strand
ACCACTATATCAGCCATAAAAACATAATAATGCATTAAATTAGAATAGCTAGAGGCACTCAGAGATACACGAACATATACTTGACCTACATAACGAGAAACAGCTGACGCGAATAAACACAGAGAGCCTTTAAATCGACAAACTTCTTGCGACCGTTTCTTTTCACTGGTTTAGCAATATGTATCGAAAACAAGAAAGCAAGGCTGAAGGAATCTGAGCTAGAGATGTACATAAATTATTTTTCCGCAATATACTTTCTGCATCATATTTTTATTAAAGCTGTATATGGTCGTATAAGAGAAATGTAATTAGAAATATTGTAATATATAATTTCGTATTTTAAATATAACGACGACGACCGATATGTTACACGCAAAATATTGACAATAAATAGAAATTGCGAGAAAGACGCGACGGACAGAAGCAAGCATAAAATTTGGCAAAGTCACAGTCGCTTAGCTGACGTGCGCCGAAACAGTCGTATCTCTTGGTATCTAACGAATTGTATTCCAAGAAATGGAAGATTATAGTGATCCGCGGGCAAATTGTAAGCGTACTCAAAGTAGCGATATATCTACGTATAGAATTGACCGTCGTAATCCACACGCGCTGGTAACTGCAATTCTGTTATAATATACTAATTAAAATATTAATTTGTTTCTTTTATATATTATTTTGGTGACCTTTTCCATTACCACGTCGTCTCTTAAACTCGCGCTCTTTTATTATCGTAAACGCATTAACGGAGCATTGAAACATCTAAAACAGAAAACGTTGTATCGGGTCGTTTTCCCATTAGTAAACGTGGAGGCGCGACGATAAAGCCGCATACCAATTATTAGTTTTTCCTAATAGGTTTTCGCCCTATCTGTCACTCAGACTAGCGACTGTCGCGTGATGCGCAGTATTCTCGTACGCTCGGTGCGCTTAATTATCGCATAAGTTTTATTGACGAAAAAGAGCGATTAATTGGGATAACGCGATATGACTGTTCGTAAGGCGCGCTAACCAACATTATCCTACCTCCACGCTCATTGCTGCGTTTAATTAAATAGGGAAATTCGCATATTAATTAGCTGGCGCGGGTTGGCCGGGAGGTGGTGCCCTCGCGTAAGCGCGGAGTTATTACAGGTACGCAGGTGAATCGTACGGCGTGAAATAATGGGTGCGAGAGAGAAAGAAGTTTCAAGTCCATGAATCTAACAATAAAACAGAATTTGGTCCAACATTTGGAAAATATACATCCCTTACCCAAGTTTCAAAATGATTAGATGTTAATTTACCAGATTTTGACGCCATAATAAAAATATTATTTGCATTAAACATCGTTTCTTGTACCCTAGGACCTAATGTCCCAGTAGATTCTTTTAACACTATAAGAAGTGGAGATAATAATCTACCATCGGCTGAAATAACAGGTTGTATTGTATAGCTGTGCGTAATCGCAGATATTGACTGTGCTACAGACTCTACTTTTTTTACACCTTTCTGTGCCAGTGTACGACCAGCATGTAATTCTAATTGAAAACCACTTTGGTCCGAATTAAACACATTTTCACTTCCATAACGATCAATATAATATTTGACATTTTCAATAAACCTATTACTGTCTGCCTGTAAAGCTTCCTTTGACATTAAAGCTTTTTTAGTTATAAATTTCATAACTTTTCTAGATACAATTTGATGCGCGAGCTTAAATCTTCTAACCCATTCGTGTGATGCTTTAAAACCTAATAAGTTTTCATGTTGTTGTGCTTGCAAAGCCCATCGTGTAATGTCAATATCATGGATCATTGCCCCTTTAAGAATCGCTTCAATAAATTTATTTAACGTGTATTCTGAAATTCGTTCTAACTTTTCAAGTCTACTACCACCTGTATTCATATGCTTTTCCCATCGTCGCAATTGAGCTGATATTACTTTTCGAAACTTTGATTTTACAGAATCAATTGTTCTTGGCTTTAATTTACCACCTCTCCAATATTCAACTGTTCTTCTTTTATATTCTGCTGAAATATCGTTGATGTCACAAACCATTTCTTTTACATCGCATGCGTAATTTTCTTCTTCATCTACGAGTTCTATTTGTTGTGCTTCTGGTACATCATATGAGTTTAAAAAATTCAACGATTCTTCTTCTTCGATTTCAAGGTAGTCTTCGTACATTTCTTTTAACATCTTTTCCATTTTTCTCTCCATCGTAATTTCTTCTGATGTTACAGGACTTTCTGGGAAGTCCAAGGCTGTAAATACTGCAGACAGCAGTAATATTACATTTCGTGGATTAAACAGCATCATTTCTTCCCTAAAAATTACAAATATTATTTACATTGTCTACTTCCAATATGATAATTATTAAAAGAAAGATACAAAAAAGTTTTTATTGTCTATTTCATAATAAATAACTACAGTGAAAAAAAAGATTTGCTGCTGCAGGAAAAAATTGGTTGAATATGGCATAGCATTTTTATAATAATTGATTGCAGCAGCCAATCTTCTGTTGTGTTACTAACAACAAAAAAAGAAAATATAAAAAGCAAAAAAAAGTTTTAAAAGTTAATACTTACTGATAGAGTTCTGTATTACTCTCACAACTGGTAGTACTTATCAAATCAAAATTTCGCGAAACTGCGAAGTTGCGACGATTTGCGCCTTTTATACTTATGTTCAACAACATACGCGGACTGTGCGTCAGCATATATATTTTTCTTCTAATAATAATAATACGACGCAATATTTTACAATACATTTGGCACGGTAGTGTCGCAGCGGCAAACCAAGCCAATCGACACTGCCGTAACTACTTTTTCGCGGGCCATATTAACGTTAACATTAAACACTGCAAGTAGCTGCTGATTAAATGAAAACGATTAAAATGAAAAATGAAATATTTACAAAGATATCAATTTCTTTATTCACACTTTGATTTTAATTGCCCGAGGTACATTTTTGTATATATTAAATATCAAAAACATTTGACTGGTTTCGAAAGTTGAGCAAGATCACTATTACTATTACTGTTGTTATTATTATTATTATTATTATTATTATTATAACATTATTGTAAAAAGCTCTTATAATAATAGCTAGTACGATAATAATGCGTACTGGACTGTATTCATTGAACGGTATCTTGTGCTTCCAACGCAGTACGAATACGTATGGAGCGCATATAAAGAGACGTTTTCGTTCATATCTAAAAAATGGATTTTCGGAACGTGATTTAAATACACATCGTTGTTTTTAGCGTAAAATTCTCTTTAATATTCGTCATATAAAGAATTAAAAAATTTTTAAAAATTAGAGTGGAGGGTGGGGGTATACAATAAATAAATGTAAAAAAAAATTTTTTTTTATTATTGTTATAAAGTACTCTTGCAACCATTCAATTTTTATTTTAGAAATTTTTTTCTATCTCTTATAGTTTCGATGATATTCGCTTCGAAAGAAAAAAACCGATTTTCTTCAAGGGAGGATTTCACCCTCTTAACAGGCGACTCCGTACGTATAAAAAAATACGTGTCTCTTATTTTTGTCTATAGAACAACATACTAAAAGCTCATTTAAATCGGTGAGATCCAACACGTTGTGTTCCCTTGTTAGAATATAAGCATTATATTCAGAATATTTTCTTTCATATCCGGGACAGTAAACATAAAATATTTTCTTTTACATCGAAATATATATACTCTTGTATCAAGAATACTATACTTAGACTGTTTTCCTTTCCTATACATCGGAATAATAAGTCTTATACTTGGAATAGTGGCCGTTCGCTATAAAATTAGAAATTCAACTCTTGAATTTATTACGGGAAGGTATACCATCGAAATCTTTTGTTTAAATGACAGATGCCAAAAAAGTATGTAACGATGCCCCCTGAAATAGGCATCGTACTCGGCACAAAGATCTAGCCGATAGCCGTCGCAATGACCAGTGGTCATTAGCGACGATGAGGGCGCGGTGCGCCCGAATATATTTTAAATCAATCCAAAAATAATTCGCAGGTACAGCAGCCGCCGTTAGAACCGCCAGTCTCGCCGGAAAGTGCCGACCGGCGTCGGGGACCGCCGATCGGAAAGCTTCTCCCACGAGAAGCCGATTGGCGGAAAATACCGCGACCGACCGAGGCATTACGAGCGAGACTGGCGGCCTGGTATAAGATACCGCGATGTCAAGCCGCGCGTGGCATTTTTGTCTCCGCCGTTTTCCTGGCATATCCGATCCGCTCACCAAATCCTAAGCTCACGATACCGCTCCAGCGACTCGCTCGTCCGACGAACCTGAAGGGTGTACCCTGCCTCTGCCGGGCGCTCCCGGCCGCCGAACGAGCCGTCCAGGATACGCATCTCGAGCGCGCGAACTACTTAACGTGTTGGTCCGACGAACCTGAGGAGTAGGGCGTACCCCGCCTCTGCCGGGCGTTCCCGACCGCCGGACAACCGTTAATAGTAATCACTCCCACCTTCCGTACCTTCTTTTCCGCATCCCGAAATTCCCGTCTTGGTACTTGACATTAGAAAAGGGGTAGGGCGCTTCCTGCCTCTGTCGGGCATTCCCGGCCGTCAAGTACCAACTCCGCTTCCCTTCCGATTAATACTTCGACTTAGGGTATGAGCACAAGCACTGCCGTAACATTTTACGACACACTTAAGTTGTAGACATAAATAACGCACAAGCTTTGGCGTATCGGCGTATGACGTGTTTATTGCCATCTTTCGATAGCGTGTTACTACGTGCTCTTGCGTGCTCTTTATAAGTAAAAGTAAGTAATCTAATCATTTGTAACGAATCAAAAGTAACTTTATTAACTACTCTAAAATAAATAAGTAAATAAGAAGCGTTTTATCAAGTTATTGTTAAATATGATTTAACTAAGTAGCCAACTTTATAGGTTAGCTGCAATATTTTTTCTTGTAATATAACATAAGACCACTTTAACAATCTTTGTTTGCAGTTTTTTACATTTTTTTATAAATTATTAATATTTATTAATATTTTATTTATAAGTTAATTTATTGTCCTTTTTTATGAACAGACCGAAGAAAATATTAAATTAAATAAAAACTTAAGATGAAATTTTTAATCTTGGTGTATCATTGGATGTTTGCATATTTTTTGCTTAAACGTAAACAAAAATAAATTAGATGGCTGTATAGACGATGGCATGTTAGACCTATTAATCAAAAAAGAGTTCGATATGGAGATTACGAAAATTTGTTTCAAGAGCTTAAAGATGATAAAGAAATGTTTTATCGCTATACCAGAATGACACTTGAACATTTTACAAAACTTGTGGAATTATTAACACCACATTTAAAAAAGAAAAGTGCACGAGCTCTTGTTCCAGAACATAGACTTATAATAACACTTTAAGGTAATAATTTTATAAGAACTACGGGTGTATATATATCTTCGATTGTAATGAATCTTTATTTTAAAATAAAATAATTTGTATTATAAAATTTAAATTTTATATATACATTTTTTTATAGATATCTTGCTACGGATAATTCACCATTGTCAATTGCTGTCGCATTTCGAATCGGAGAATCTACGGTGAGAAAAATAATAAAGGAAGTTTGTTCAGTATTGATCAAAGTTTTGGAATCATTATACCTGAATTCTCCTACTGAAAATGACTGGAAAAAATGTGCAGATGGGTATTGGAAACAATGGAACCTTCCTAATTGTGTTGGGTCTGTTGATGGAAAGCATATAAGGCTATGCTGTCCCCCAAATTCCGGAACATTATTTTACAACTATAAAAAGTATTATAGTATTGTATTAATGGCAGTGACAGACCATTTGTATAGATTTACATTAGTTGACATCGGAGCCTATGGAGGTAAGCCCTTTAGAAAGATATAATAATTAATAAGTAATAAGTTTAAATACAAAGGCTCAGCAAAATTAAAATTTTATAATTTATGTAACAAAAAAACAAACATTTTAGTCTTACATTAAACCATCCTTAGTACTAAGTTTAAAACAAATATATAAATAATAAAAAAAGAATAAAATTAATGATAAAAGAAAAATATATTTACTTAAAAACAAAATTACTGAAGTTAATGTAAGATCAAATGTTTGTTTTTTTATAATATCGTTTTTAATACATTACTATATTGATATAAGTCCAACATTCAGCTTAACTTATTTTTGATCACTGAATTGTACAATTTATATGTTTATAATATTAAAATCAAAATAATTTGTCTGATTTAATATAGGAAACAGTGATGGAGGAATTTTTAATGATTCCCAAATAGGATTTAATCTAACTAATGAACAGTTGAATCTGCCGAAAGAAACAAATAATCTCCCTGGTAGCAATATGAAGACATTTAGCTACTTTGTTGCTGATGATGCTTTTAGACTCTCAAATAGAATAATAAAACCCTATGCTGGTAAAAATTTAAGCGATAAACAAAAAATTTGTAATTACAGATTTTCTAGAGCACGTAGAACTGTTGAAAGTGCTTTTGGCATTTTTGCCAATAAATGGAGAATTTTTCACACAGCTATTTGTATTTGCCGGAAACTGCTAATATAATTGTAGCAGCTTCTGTTTGTTTACATAATTATGTTCTAATGGAAGAGCAACGCAGTGGACATAAATATTACAGTAAAGAAATAATTACAGAAAATGATGTATCTGACATAAACCAGGTAAAAGGTTATAATTGAGTAACTAAAGAAATTTACAGTTATTATGTATATATTTTACATATTTTTTTTAATTATATACATTAACGAACATTGTAGAGTACAATATGGATGTCATTGCCAAGTGTTATTGAAGAAGATAACGTTAGGAATGCTCAAGCTCAAAGAGATACATTATGCGAATATTTTGTTTCCCCAGATGGAGAATTAGAATGGCAGTACGACTTCATTCATAGAGGTTTACATGAAGATGGTTACAATAAATGATAATAAAAAATATCGTATTATAATTAAAACTAATATTCTATTATTGATTTTTATGAAAAATAGTTTTCTATAGTATTGTTCGTTTTGTCTCTCGGGAGCTGCTCGGAGTCGCTCCGAACAAACCCAGCGTACTTGGATGTGATCCATTTAATGCTGCAAATGCTTCGTTGATCAATCAAAAGAAAGAATTTTATGAATTGAACAATCAAAGAATGTTTCGAGGTGTTTACAGTATTAAATGGATCACATCCAAGTACGCTGGGTTCGTTCGGAGCAATTCCGAACAGCTCCCAAAAGACAAAACGAACAATGCGTATATTCTATATTGTATATTCTATGTTGTATATTCTGTTCTCGAATATTTTAATTATAAGTTACTATTAAAAACAATTCAGTATTCTCTCTCTCTTTTAAAAGTAGTAACATAAATATACTTATTATGTTTAACAATATTACATTTAACAAGTATAAATTTTCACACATTAACTATTCGTAGCACCTTTTGTACTTTTGACATTTTCATTAATAATAAACACATAACAAAATAATTTGTCTTAATTCTTAGTAATATAATAAACATAGTAAAAAAATTCTTAATTTCTTATTGTAATAAGTGTTATAATAGTTTATCATAGATAAAAAACTAAAAATTATTACATATGTAATTAATGACGTGCAGAAAATTAAATCACAAATTGTACCTATGTTGACTCGATAATAAAATCACATCATAGATAGAAAACTAAATTATCACATATATAATTAATGACGTGCAGAAAATTAAATCACAAATTGTACTTATGTTGAGATCTGACAATAAAATAATTATTAATATGTGAAACATAGAGCAAATAATAAAATAAAAATTATTTTTATAGTGGTGTAGATATAGCATCAATAATCATTTTTCTTCTAATATTCTTTTCATATTCTGGGATACTGTCAAATTGTATCTTTATGAATTCCATAAATGCATTATCTGCTGATTTTGAAGTCTCCATATAATTCATAATTTTGTTGCTCATATTAAAAAAACTTTGTTCTAATTGTTTAGTTTCATTCATTTTTTGTCTTTTTAACTTGGGAGAATTTACTGAAACTTTTTGATGAGAATTTCCAACATTAACAGTTTGTTTAAAGTTTGTACTTTGATTTTCTTTATTAGTTGAAGAAGAAGTAGAAATATCACTCGACTCGCATGTTTCAGTATCTAAATTTTTCTCATTTGCAGACTCACTAGATTCCGTTTTTATAACATTACTATAAGTTCTAAAAGAAAGAATTATTTTAAACATATTTTAAAACATAATATACATATATATATATATAACAATAGCATATTTAGACATCAAATTACCTTCGCCTTTTAATAAATTGGTCCAAAAATGTCAATTGAGAAAAAAATAAAAATTTACGACAATTAGAAGATGAAGCAGCACTTCCACTTTTTGACTGATTTTCGATCCTTTTTTTCTCACGATTATATTGTTCTCTTAATGAAGTACATCTTTTTTGACAATAATCTGGTGTATAAAAATCACCTGTAATAAAAGTTTAATAATAAATTTAAAAATCATATGTAAATTAAAATTAAATTAAACATCTTAATAAGAAATTACCACAATTTTAATATGTCAACGCTCGAAAATTTTTTTAAAAAACAAAATAATAGATAACGACCGTTACGAGCAATTATAAGTTGTAATTAATCATAAACAATTATACAATCAAAAGATCAAAAATTAATATAATCTCTAAAATAACATTGTATGATACATCGATAATAGGCAGATTATAGGCAGATTTTTGGCACACCGATGGGTTCTCCTTTGTCCCCGATTTTGGCGGATATGGTGATGCAAGATTTGGAGGAGAATGTAGGAAGGTTGTTGAACATGTCTTTGTATTACAGATATGTTGATGATATATTGATCATGGCAAAAGAAGAAGAAGTAGATAAGATTTTTGATGTTTTCAACAGTTATCACGACCGGTTAAAATTTACTATTGAGTTTGAAAATAATAGAAGTATTAATTTTTTAGACTTGTCCTTGATTATGGTGGATAATAGGTTGACTATAGACTGGTTTCACAAAAATACGTTTTCAGGCCGTTATCTTTCTTTTTATTCAAACCATCCAAATTGCATGAAAAGAGGAATAGTTTATGGATTGGTTGATAGAGCGATTTTATTATCCCATCCGCCCTTCTTTAATAAAAATATTTGTTTATGCATAGATATGTTAATTGAGAATGGTTATCCGTTGGATTACATTTTCAATAATATTAATGTAAGGATAAAAAGCTCGATTGAAAGATATAAGGTAGCTTCAGATGGTGGTGAGGTCTCTCTCAATAATAATAAAAACTTAGAAAATAAGATTAAGAAGCATTTAGTTATTCCTTTTATTAAAGGTATTTCTGGAAGAGTGGGAGGTATTTTTGATAAATCTGATACTTTGATGGGCTATCGTACACTAAATGGTTTGGACAAGTTTATTAAAGTTCAGAAAGACATTACCAGTAAGAATTGTAAGAGTCATGTGGTTTACAAAATTAATTGCAAAGACTGTGATTCGACATATGTGGGTCAAACAAAAAGACAACTACAAACTAGAATAAAAGAGCACAAAAATAACTTAAGAATGGATTCGTCTAAGCACTCAGTAATTTCTCAGCACATTATGGAATATGATCATAGGTTTGATTGAGAAAATATTGATATCATGGATGTGGAACACAATTATAAAAGAAGATTGATCTCAGAGATGTTACACATTAAAGAACAACCAAAAGGACTAAATTATATGAGAGATACTGAGTTATTAAGCGAATCTTATACCTCTATTTTAAATGAGATTTCGACACTGAAATATTCTAGATTTTAAGAAATCATTGTTATCCAATTGGAACTAAGGTTCTCATGTACAATTTTGGTTATCCACTTAGACTTCGTTTCATTCCGTTATTGACATCCAATTACATTAATGTTTGGTCTTTTGAATCGTTGTTTGACTTTCATATGTTACAGCGTCATTTCGTTAATATCGCTGGTGGTTTCAACATGTTATTTGTTCTTCTTCTTTTTTAATTTGGAAAGTTATTTTAATGATTGACAATGTGAGTTATTTTACGGTTTAACAATAGTAAATCTAGATTAAATATGACTAAATTGTATTCTTAATTATATATTTAGATTGTTGACATAATTGAATTTTCGCATTTCAACGATCAAATTCTTTTCTGGAATTCAATATGACCTACTGGATGGAGGAGACTGTATTTGAATTGAAAGAAGAATAACATCTAATGAAGGTTAAAAATAAAGAATTTATTAAAAAATTATACCGATATTTAGTTTCCATCAAAAAATAACGATTATATATTATGGTTCTACACTGATGAAGGCTCTGTGAAGCTGAAACGTTTGTTATTGGAATTTTTATCGATGTATCATACAATGTTATTTTAGAGATTATATTAATTTTTGATCTTTTGATTGTATAATTGTTTATGATTAATTACAGCTTATAATTGCTCGTAACGGTCGTTATCTATTATTTTGTTTTTTACCACAATTTGTTGTAATCATTGTTTTAGATATTTCATTCCACGCATTTTCTTTCATTAATGTATCCTTAAAATTAGGATTTTTCTTATCATAGAGAAAAGGTCGTTCTCTGTATAAAGCAATTAAAAATTCATCACCACCTTTTTCTTCAATAATAATGTTCTCTGAGTCATCAAAACATTCCACATTTTCGGAAAAATTACTGCTTTCATTAGTTGAACAATAACTCTGATGATCTGACATTTTTAATATTTTATTTTAATAGCAATCTATAAAAAAGGACAATAAATTAACAACTTATAAATAAAATATTAATAAATATTAATAATTTATAAAAAAATGTAAAAACTGCAAACAAAGATTGTTAAAGTGGTCTTATGTAATCGAGTCATTAACAGATTGATACTCTGGAATTACAAGCAATTATTTTTCATTGCACGGGCTAGTAAAATTAAATAAATTTCAAATCAAATCTCAATAACCGACTTTGTCTATAAAGTTGGCTACTTAGTTAAATCATATTTAACAATAACTTGATAAAACGCTTCTTATTTAAAATACACAAAAAATAAATAGGCTAATGAGAGTAAACACTTCTTATTTACTTATTTATTTTAGAGTAGTTAATAAAGTTACTTTTGATTCGTTACAAATGATTAGATTACTTACTTTTACTTATAAAGAGCACGCAAGAGCACGTAGTAACACGCTATCGAAAGATGGCAATAAACACGTCATACGCCGATACGCCAAAGCTTGTGCGTTATTTACGTCTACAACTTAAGTGTGTCGTAAAATGTTACGGCAGTGCTTGTGCTCATACCCTTTACGCATCGCGCCGCGAAACCAGGCTTGCTGGCGTATACCCGCGTTCCGCCGCGTTGCAAACCGCCGTCGAGAAAGCTCGCGACCGCCTGTAGATATCTCGCGCCGTTTAGACTTAAGCGAGGAGCACAGACTTTTGCATAACGCATAAACCATATACATAAAGAATTTGATTGGTCCATTGACTCATGCATAAGAAAATGGGCCAATGAAATTCCTTATGCACATGCTTTATGCGTTATGCAAAAGTCTGTGCTCCCCGCTTAAGTTTCGTTGCACTGCCCGCGTCCGTCTTTCTTCGATTGTATACATATACATTTTCTGTTGTCCGCGCTCGCTTATATACGTATATATTCTCGGTTATCCGCGCTCGCTTATTTCTTCGTTGTATCGTCGTAAGTCGCGTCCGTTTGCTATAATAATATATTTCTACATGTTATATCTTTTCTATTATTATAATTATATACTTCTATCTGTTATATCTATTCTATTTTTATAATATTCTCATTGTCTAGTTGTCGTAATAAACTATGTTTGTCGTCAAATCATTACTTTCGTATTAGCTCTTTTCTTCTTGCGATTTCCGAAGCTTCACATATTTTTCCGCTGCACCGCTCCGACGCGAATACTCCTCCCGCCGAACCTTTTTTATACGACACGCATTCCCGGCGTGCTAGTCCGAGTATAAAAATCAGGTAGTTACAAGTATAGGAAGCGCCCACAGATGTCTATACTATACTAGATCGCTAACACAGCCGAAAGAGCTGAGGCCGGCCGGATCTCCGGTTTCGACCATGATGGGAACAACAAGATGGCGAGGTACGTGTGTAGTAGTGCGTATATGAGTATCCTGCGTGTGTGTTAGTGCGTATGTGTGACATCAGTCGGCAGCCACACGTGACGCGTGTGTTCCCGGTGTCATTCTTCTTTGGAACAAAGTCTCCTCCGGTGGCATTGATCCAAATTTGTAATATATCTGGACGCGTAAATGGTAATCTGAAAAATTAACAATGCTTAATTGAAACATAACCTGTTCATATCATGAACCTCGAATATTTTTATATTTATTACACATAAATACTTTCTACTTACCTAAAGAAATGAATACTTTGTTTTCGTGTATTTTTGCATTTAGAAATGCAACAATTTTTCGGCATTTTTACTTTCTTTTACTATATATATGTAGAAAAACGACACACGTGTGGCCATCGGAGGAGACTTTGTTCTTCTTCTTCTTCTTAGTTACTGGCCAAGCAGTCACTCCGGACTGGAACTAGGCCATTGAGGTCTACAGTATTAGTTCTTAATTTTGCGAATGTTGTCCGCTTGCCGCAAGTTACTATACACGAGCACCCCCCCCCCTGTGCTCCGGACGCCTGCGGCCACCAGTAGGGAGCGGCGCGCCATGAGAGAAAGGAAAGGGGACAGAGCATATCTCAAAAGAATAGCTCGTTGGCCTTCATGTAATCCAAGAGCAGGCGACAAAGTTGAAAGGAGGGGGAACGTAGGGCAGGGAGAAGGGAAAAAGGGGAATTAGGGAATTTCTTTGCAATATACGCCCGAATGGGAGCAGCATTGGATTGATATTTTTCGCAGTAAAATATGAGGTGACAAATTGTTTGATGCGAGTCGCCACATGGGCAAGCTGGAGAATCCACGATATTGACTCTATGCAGGCTTTCGTTAACGTTATAGTGGTTAGATCTTAACCTATTAATCATGACGATTTCCTCTCTGGAAAACTCTTCGTTATGAAACCATGTTTTATTAGATGTGCTATTATAAAAATTGTCGTAGTACAGTATACCCTTTGATCTAGACACCAATTCCATGTAACTACTAGCTTGATTTTTGGCGCGTTTAACAGATTCAGCTAAAAGATCTTCATGCGGCACCTTGAAGTAAGGTTTAAAACCTTCATAAGCTGCAGATTTAGCCGCTTGATCCGCCGACTCGTTCCCAGGGATTCCCACGTGGGCCGGGACCCAGTACAGATGAATTTCACGATTGTGTTTGGAAGCATTTAGATAAGCTTGTTTAATTTAGTAGATGATATAATTTCGGTGTAAACTAGCAGAATTGCTTAGAGCCTCGAGTGCGCTTTTGGAGTCCGAAAAAATCACGCTCTTCTTTATATCTAATCCTTCGATTAGCTGAATGGCTTGGAGAATGGCCCATAGCTCAGCAGAGAAAACTGAAGTTTCGGGCGGCAACCTGTGTTTGATAACGCCGTCGTCCAGATCAGGTGAGTATATAGCAGCGCCAACAGCGCCCTCCTGGTCTTTAGAGCCGTCTGTGTACCAGGAAATGGCATTTTGTCTAAAACTGAAAGATTTGTGATAAAAATCAGCTATGATAATTTGATGGTTATCTTTCTTGTCGCATCCTTCAAGATTATCAATGTACGGTATATTCAGAGTGAAGACTTCAAACGAATGCCAAAAGGCTGGAGGATAAGTAGAGCGGTGCATTATACGTTT
>NW_017280451.1:20438-26368 GCF_001594065.2 Cyphomyrmex costatus | reverse complement strand
TTAACAAGAATAAGGAAACCGTAATAATTTACGATTTACTAAGCCATCTACGGTCAAAGCTAGATTACTATGCTTATTATAATGTGTGAATTTATATACCACGTATGTAGTCACCAATCACGTGCCGAAAATTTTTCAGACTTACAACGCAACACTTAAACAACTACCGCAGTAATATCACTTTTTTTAGTTAAATTGCTACCGCATATCTAACAATTATTTGATGCTTCTATATAGCATCTTATTAGATCTTTAATAATATGTTGGAAGACATATATTAAAATTTTAACAATTTAAATGTTAAAGTAATGATGAATCTAAAATCTGTGAAAAGTATGATTGCGAAGAATATACACGAGTTGGCGTTTCGTCCCGGTTTCCACTACTGGACTCATCAGTAAGGTATTGTAATGGAAACCTACCTTAGACGCCTGTTTTAGTTATTAAATCAAGATTCTATATATACAGATATGCGCGTATTTCAGCACTTGCGAGAAACATTGCGAACATCTATAGACCTCTAATGGCGAGTCGACGTAATGATATTCTTCACAATCATTTATCTAAAGTAGTAATAACGTCTATTTTCAGGCTGACGTAACAAATATTAGAATTCTGTATTAGAAACCTATTAGAATTATCAAAGGAAGGAGTCCTACTGTCGCGGGGTAAGCTGGGGAAGTTGCTGGAACTGATATTGATTGGGGAATCCTTGGAAAAAGGAGAAGAGACCCAGCCATTTTCAACTCGAATTCTGGCTTCCGCAATAGAGATATTTTCTACAGCTGCCAAGCTTACAACCTTTCTTTGTTTAACGATGACAGGGCATGTTCTATCGTTAGCCCAGTGACTGCCACCGCAGTTGATGCACTTGGGATTACCTTCCTGCATGACGCACGGAACTATAATGCCATTTTCGTCAGTGTGTTTGCCTTCTCCGCAGAATTTGCATCTAGGGACGCTTTTGCAGGAGCCGCTGACGTGTCCGACTCTGAAACACTGATAGCAAGTTCTAGGTGAGGGGATGTAAGGGTGTATCTCATGTCTGACCTTAAATAAGAACACTTCATTTGGAAGGAATTGTCCAGCAAACTTAATTCTGATTGTTCTGGATGGAACATAATCGACCTTCTTGTCTACCACAATTCTTCTATTAAGGCGTATTGGATATCAATTATTTTGGCCTTAGGCGATTCTAGTCCTTTCTTAACGGAATCCGAATCGAACTGCTGAGGAACATCCCTGATTAGGCCCGTACAAAGCACCTTGAAAGCTGGAGTAAAAGCTCTTAGGTTGTGTTTGGAAAATAAAGTGTTTTCCACAAGCCTATTCGCACTGGCGGCGGACTTAACAGTAATCAAGATTTTTCCTTTGCCTACACTTTTAATTTCAATAATGTCTGGAATACCGGCTTTTACAATGATTCTGCTAATTAGAGTAGAGTGTAGAGCATTTTCACGCACTATCGGATAAACATAAACTACATAAATGCCTAAGTCACGCAGGCCGTAGCGCGCTTCGAATTTATTTTCGTCAGCAAACCTTACTTGTTTTGTTTGCGAGCTCGGCAATCCTTTTTCAGCACTTACATTTTTACCGTCGTTCGCACTTTTTTTAGTGGGAGGGGTGAGCGGATTCGTGTTCTGGCATGCTTCAGCTGGGTAAGGGACGCTTTTTAGCCTGTTTCTGTAATTCATCGACGTCCATAGGTAAAGCTTCTGTCTCGCCGTATGGCGAAGAGCATGGCATCTCTGCAAGACCCTCCAATGAAGGGGATACAGAAGCGCTGCCAAAACTGCTATCTGCCGGAATGAAATAGTCCACACTGTTCAGAGGCGTTAGCGGCATTGCCGCATCCGATTCCTCGCCATTATTCTCAACGGGCACAGGCACATTTTGCGATGAAATTGCACTTTGTTGAGAAGAGATGGGAACAAAGATGATAGGGTTAGGGGGCGTATAAGAAGAAGGAGGAGGATTAAAGTTTATTACAGGAGATTTCAGGGAGAATGACGCACTCGCGACGCCGCTCCCGCCAAGGTCCCCCTCCCTCAGGAACAAAGGCATGGCGCCGCGAAGAGGTTAACGAGATAAGTTTATCAGTCACTGAGCTGTTATACGAATAAAAGTCAAATTCCCGAGCGTTCTACAGAAACGCTCAATTGAGGAAAGACCAGCGCCTTTAATAACTCTTCCCGAGAAAGGGAGAAACACACGCACTATCAAACAAAACTATCCGATTGCACGAGCGCCGATGTCACCTCACCAACGCCGCACTCACTCTAGCCACCAACTGTTATACCTTACTTATTATACCATGAGATAGACTAAACATAGACAGACGCTCGGGGTCGCTCCGCCGCGTACAGGTTACCCCCACCACAAACTTTTTTTATGAGAAGATAACAAGCGCCGGATTCATCGAACTTGGGGGAAACTTGCACGAACAAGAATCGCTCGATCACTAGTAAGGGTTAAATATTGGAGTGGAAAATATGATAAACTTGAAGGTGAAGGAATCTAAATTACTATTGTACTTCGTATTAGCCCGATATTTCATGTGTCGGTCGACAAACTTTTCAAGCACGTTGATTGGCTATAGGACAGAGAGATCCGAGAATCTCTCTGTTGTACAGCCAATAAACAGGCTTGAAAAGCCTTGTCGTGCGACACATGAAATATCGGCCAGAGTCCTAGATATCAGAGAAGCGCAACCGGCTTAAGGCAGTATCGCAAAATTATTAAAAATAGTATTAAAAATGGCGTCGTTTGCAGACAAACTATGAAATCCACCAATCGTCTATTAGTCAGCCATTTTTAATACCAATGATGAATGTCTGATGAATGATGCTGACAGTTATCAGCCAATCAGGACGCGGAACATCGGTTGCGCTTCTCTGATATCTAGGACTCTACTTCATATCAACTAAAAATCAGTTCTTTCTACAATATCAGTTATAATTGTTCTTCCTTATCCTTCTTTATTTTTTCTTTGATTAATACCTATTACAATTACTACTATTGCTACTACTACTACTTACTAACTAACTTTATATTATAAGCTTAATACGACGAGTTAACGTATACGAGTAAAACGTATTATAAAATAAATACATTATAATAAATAATATACATTACAATAAATTATAAAAATAGAATGTTTTCATTATATATCTAATTTTTATAATTATAATAAATGTACTTAATTTTACTTTTATGTTATAATAAATAATAGTAACAATAACAATAATAATATAATTAACAAAAGTTAGATTGAAAAGTGTCGAATGGTGAATTGTAATCGATCTTCCAACCCATTCATATCACGAGGAGGATCAGTATCTAAATATATTGCATTATCCATTTCATTGACTGAAATATTTTCATTTCGGCAATTGATGTGGATGTGTAAGTTCCACAGAACTGCTGTAGCACAAATGATACCAATGGAAGTATCTAATTTATTTGAAAGTCCTCTATGTAAACATGAAAACTTTTTTTCCCATTGACCAAATATTCTTTCTATATGACTTCTTGTTTTTTTATGACTTCTGTTATAATTACGTTCTGCCTGATTAAGTGGTTGTTGAATAGGTGTAAGTAAATATGGTTGACAACCATATCCATATTATCACCTAACAGTAGACCTACAATACAAAAAGAATAATAATTACATTTCTATTTCACGTAGCTTTAAAGTTTTACTTTCTTAAAAAATATTTTAGATTTATACCTTTTATCTTATTCTCCTTGAAAAATAGTTTTAAAGCACTACAAACAAGTACTGTGTCATGAGTGCTGCCGGGTGTCTAACATTCTTCTTCTTCTTCTTTTATTGGCCCCGCAGCCTAAATGGACTGATACTGGGACACTGAGGTCCTCGAAAAATGGAAATAGAATAAAAATTCCGTATACAAGGCACCGGCAGCCTCGAAACCGGGCAAATATGCATGAATGATGTAATAACGAACAAAAATGGCGCGTCCCTCCCAAACACTGGACGCCTGTGGTTACGACGTAAAACGTTCTCCGCACCTCACGGCCACGCGCCCAGACGAGTGAGAGGACTCTCGTAGTCAGAAATGCAAGGTACAGTCGAAGTCGGTAACACTTTTCAAAAATATTGGTCGAGGCGCAATATATCTCGAGACGAGGCAGAACACGTCCGTCCCGCTCGAGTGTCCTCACGAGACTGGGTGTCTAACATCAATATACAAAATTTCTCCTCTTGGTCCTACAGCAACCTAAACATATAAAATTATATATACATAGATACAATAAACAATAATATAATATTTTTCATTTACGATTTAAGTAATTGTATAAACTTACTAATACGTTTAAAGAAGAGAAACTTTTTCTACTCCGAAATATTTCTCCAATTTCTTTGCCAGGACTGATCATTTTTATTAAAGTTCCTTCAATACAAGCAGCAACATTTGGAAATCTAGCTATTTCATATCTTCTGATGTTGTTTCGTTGACTCTCTAAAGGGAATTCTATACATTCATGGAGTTTCTCTGCAAATAGTATCGACACTGCTTTAACACATCTGCATACAGTGGGTTGTGAAAAACCTAGCTCATAAATCACCTGTAACAGCCTAACATTTGTAATTAAAAGTAATTAAATCTAATTAAAACTTATTTAGTGCTTGTCTTGATAATTTTTTTATTTACTTGATAATTGCCAGTAACATAAATTCGAAGAGTCATAAGAAGTTGTAAAACAGGTGGTACTGGTAAACCTCTATTATCACTTTTAGTTAAATTGTCTTCAATAATTGGCAATATATGATACATATAATTGCTTCTTTACTGAATCTGTAACGTTGTTTAAATGCTTTCGCACAGAAAAATTCAAACGGGTCTTCAAAATCTCGAATGTAACGCCTAGGTGGTTTAATATGTGCAACTTCTGTCAGATTCATAAATTCCAAAATGTCTTCTAAAACTTCCACGTTAACATCAAGGATAAGCCAGTAATCATAGGTAACTTATCAAGAATCTTTAAAACAACTGTTAAGATTTCTTTTAAAACAGATATTTATTTGTTTTCAAATATTTGAAACTTAGCAACTATATAAAGTGTAAAATTGTAAAGTGTAAACTATAAACAGTAAAACCCATGTAGTTCTTACCATGTAAAAAAACTAAAAAATTTACATTTTTAAAAAGGTAAAAAATGCGCTAAGAGTGCGAGCTTCTGATAAAAAACCGTTTGGGCCAGTTTCACCAACGCCAATTACTTAATCGGTTGTAGAACCGATTAATTATATTTGCTGTTTAGTAGACCATGATAAACTAGATACAGACGACCATCGTTTTGATACCATTTTATTAAAAGTATATTACTAAACTATACATATTCGACGATGGGGGTGGCGGTGGGATTTTTTAATTTAATTAACCAGTGAAATATACTTATATTACTTAATTCTAATAACATGTATCGTTTGTATAAAAGACCACATAAAAAAACCAAAAAATTTACCTTTTTAAAAAAAGGTAGAAAATGCGCTAAGATTGCGAGCTTCTGATAAAAAACCGTTTGGGCCAATTTCACCAGCGCCAATTACTTAATCGGCTGTAGAACCGACTAATTATATTTGCTGTTTAGTAGACCATGATGTAAACTGTTGGAAAGTTGTAATTTTCATCAGGCTAATTGACGATAGATGGCATGATTAATTCATCGAGTAGATGGCACTATCTTTCGATAGTCAGATTAATGAAATTTGAACATCGTTGATGCTCGCCCCTTATCCTAGCGGACCATGGTGCCGAACGGTTGTGTGTGAGCTGTGTGCGATTGTAAGGCCTTGCAACGATGATCTGATTTCGTTACAGATAAGTTTAATATAAGAAACTGTACTAAAGTATATGCACAAAAGTCATTATTTCTGTAAGATGTTTATTATAAGCGATTTG
>NW_017280451.1:3227-17934 GCF_001594065.2 Cyphomyrmex costatus | reverse complement strand
AAAGACATACAAACATGGTGTAAAACTAGAGGAATAATAATGGATACTACAACACCATACACACCACAGTTAAATGGAAGAGCTGAAAGATTAAACAGAACTTTATTAGACAAGGTTCGTGCACTTCTTTTTGATTCAACTTTAGACAAAGAGATGTGGGGAGAGGCATTGTATTGTGCGACTTATATTATAAATAGATTACCAATAAATATATTGGAGAAAACACCATACGAGATGTGGGAAAAGCGCAAGCCAAATTTAGAATCAATGCAGATTTTTGGAAGTATAGCTCATGCTAAGAATTTAGGTCCCCTAAAGAAACTGGATGAAAGAAGTAGAAAATTATTATTTGTGGGATATGCTCCCAACGGTTATAGATTGTGGAGTCAAGAAAAGAGAAAGATAACAATAGCTCGTGATGTCTACTTTGAAGAGATACATGAAGAAGAAAGATTAAGAACGAAGAGTAGTAATGTGAAATTAATACAATTTGATGAAGAATCAGATGAAGAAATAGAAGAAGAAAAGTCTTTCGAAATTGAAGAGTGGGAAGATGCACAAGATCAACAGCTAAATAATTCGCCAGATTCACAGGAAGAAAGAAATGATTCAATAGATACAAGAAGGAAATCAACAAGACAGAAGAAATACCCAGAACGATTCAGAGAATTCGTCATGTTAACCTACAGAGAAGCGATTACAGGTCCAGACAGAGTAAAATGGGAAGAAGCTATAAATGAAGAGAAACAGTCTTTAAAAGAAAACAATACATGGGAAGTAACAGATCAAAAGAATCTAATTGATAAAAAGCCTTTAACCGGAAAGTGGGTTTTCAAGATAAAGCAAGATGGTAATAGTAAGATGATGCTTAGCCGACTTAACGGCTGCTTCCCAGAGCCCGCCAACGTGAGGCGCATTCGGTGGGATAAAGTTCCACAATATTTCCTGATTGTGTAAAAATTGCTGTATGTCTGATTTCGCTTGTTGACTGCTACAAAATTCGTAGAGCTCTTTAATTTGCCTTCGGACCCCTACGAAAGCGGTTCCATTGTCGGAATACATCTGAGAGGGCTTTCCCCTTCGCGAAATAAATCTTTTAAAAGTTGCAATAAATGCATCGGTAGTCAAATCACTTACAAGTTCAATGTGAACAGCTCTGGTAGCGAAACAAATGAAAATTGAGACGTATGCCTTACGCAATTGAGCATTACGTCTCCTACCGTCCTTAATGAATACCGGTCCGGCGTAGTCTACGCCGCAATGCGAGAATGACTTGGATGGCGTAACGCGTTCCGCTGGTAATGAGCCCATAACGGCCTCTGACTGACGCGGCCTGGCCCTAAAACATGTTTTGAATTATTTTACGTGTGGTAGAACGGAGTGACAACGGCCAAAACCTCTGTCTGACGCTGGCCATGGTTGCTTGCGCCCCGGAATGTAATGTACGCCTATGTTCTTGTTCTATGATTAACTTGGTAAGCATGTGACCGCGTGGCAGTAATATCGGGTGGCGCGCCTCGTATTCAAGGTTCGACTGACTTAACCTACCTCCCACCCTCAGAAGCCCTTTCTTGTCCAAAAAGGGAGCCAAGGGAAGTAACTTGCTAGAAGAAACGATTGTGCCCCCGCCTTGTAATGCCATATATTCCTTGTCGAAGGACTGCCTTTGCACGATTCTACATATAACGCTTCGAGCGTATGACAATTCTGCTGGTGCTACACTAATTGCCGGCGTGCCTGGACGCCGTGCCTTGAAGAACCTCAGGCAATAAGCTATGATTCTCGAAACCTTGTCGATACTAGAATGTCTATTTATCAACTCACTGACAATGCAGTTGTCTACCGTAGCTACAGTCGAAACTATCTTCCTCTGCTCGGGAATCTCATGTTGTAACCTAACCACGGAACTGTCTGGCCATTGATCGTCATCCCTCTGTAGGAAGGATGGGCCGTGCCACCATTGAGCAGAGTTGATTAATTCATTAGGGTTCAAACCTCGTGAAAGGATGTCGGCGGAATTGTCCGACGAACTGACATGATGCCAATGTTCAATTTCTGTGATTCGCTGCACCTCACCTACTCGATTTGCCACGAAGGTGGACCACCTCCGGGATGGCGAGGTTATCCAATTAAGGGCGATGGTGGAATCAGACCAAAGAAAGACTTTCAAGTGATCTATGCGTATGGCCTCTCGAACCTTAGCGATAAGACGTGCCAACAATAACGCTGCGCATAGCTCGAGTCTCGGAAGAGACATCGCCTTAAGAGGAGCAACTCTCGATCTAGAACATAGTAACTCGCTACGATATTCGTGGGGTGCTGTCCTCGTGCGAACATAGATGCAAGCCCCATATGCGTTCTGGCTCGCATCGCAGAACCCATGAATTTGCGTTGATTGCGTGTCCATGCTGAAATTGACAAAACGTGGAATTCGTAAATGATTTAGTGAATCTAATTGCGCTCTAAATTCAACCCATCGTGTGTGAATGTTGAGAGGGACTGACTCGTCCCATTGAACCTCCGACTGCCAAAGCTCCTGAACGATAAGCTTAGCGATAACAATAACCGGCCCTAGCAAACCTAAGGGGTCATATAATTTAGCTGTGTCCGATACTATATGACGCTTCGTGATTTTGTTAGCGGACGCTTCCTTGCAACAGAAGAAAAAAGCGTCTTCATGACGATCCCATTTGGTGCCTAGGATACAAGATTCGATGTCGCCATGAATGTCAATCGGTTGATCGTTTTGATTATTGATGCCCTCAAGCAACTCCATGTTGTTGGACGCCCATTTGCCGAGCTCAAATCCTCCCTCTTTCAACAATTGAATTACCTCGTCTCGAATAGTCCTCGCCTCCTCGATAGTATTTGCTCCTGTAAGCATATCATCCATGTAGAAATCACGCATAACGTGCTTCGCGCCTATAGGGTATTTCCGTGATAGCTGGCTAGCGAGATAAACAAGACATTTAGTTGCTAGATACGAGGCCGAAGAGGTGCCGTAAGTGAGTGTGAGTAATTCGTACTCCTCGACATTATCCGCGGGATCGTTTCGCCACAGAATTTTTTGTAGACAGGTCTGTGATGGATCCAACAATATCTGACGGTACATCTTAATTATGTCCGCGACTACAACATATTGGAATGTACGAAAACGCGTCAATGTGGACGCTAGGTCCTGCTGAACGACCGGTCCCACCATCAACGTGTCATTGAGTGACAGCCCATTGCTGCCTTTGGATGATGCGTCGAAAACGACTCTAATTTTTGAAGAATTACCGGTGATCTTGAAGACGCAGTGATGAGGCAGGTAAACTGATGGCCATACCTCTTTGCCTGATGGATTCGCGAGACGCATGTGACCGAGTGCCAGGTACTCATCTAAGAACTGAGAATATGCAACCTTAACCTCCGGCTCGCGCTTGAAACGCCTCTCCAACGTCCTCAGACGATTCAAGGCAATGTTCCGTGAATCACCGATTCTTTGTATCAAATGTTTCTTAATGGGGAGCTGAACTACGAGTCGACCCTGCTGGTTCCGCTGAACGCTGTCGAGAAAACGCCGTTCACATGAGTTCTCCTCCATCGTAAGACTGCTTTCCTGAACTGTTGTTTCATCCATGTCCCAGAATCGTTTTAACTCCGAATGCAACTGTGTATCGGATACTGAGGCATGCAACGAATGTACCCTTGTGGTAGCTTGAGGCGCATTGCTTGTACGCCCAGCGAGTATCCATCCCAGACGTGTTTTTTGCAACGTAGGATGTTTAGAAGAAGCCTTAATCTGACCTATGCACACTATATCCCAAAATATTTCTGCCCCTATTAGTAAATCGATCTCTGAAGATACGTGAAATCGTGGATCCGCTAATTTGATATTGTGCGGAAAACTGAAATCGGCTCGCTTGAGTGAAAATGATGGTAGCCTTTCGGTAACGCTATCTGTAACTATGCAATCAATGTGAGCATTGTAAGAACTGACCCGCGACTGTAGCTTAATTTGAGCTGCTCGAGAGGACGTTGCGGCGGAACCGCCGACTCCTGATATGGAAACATTAAAATGCCGCGGATTTATGTTAAGCGTTGCTAGGAATTTTGAGGATATAAAATTTGCTTGCGACCCTGAGTCGAGCAATGCACGACAAGGCATGGGAGTGCCCCCTTTGTCGATCACGTATACCAGCGCGGTTGACAGAATGACATTGTTGCCAGCGCTATATTCGGAGGAATGCGTCGCTAAAATTGAAGACGCGTTAATCGACTTTACTTCCTCAGTCTTGCTCACGTTCTTGTCCGTGGCTTCAGCTGTGGGAGAATCTAAGTGAAGTAAAGAGTTATGTTTTGCTTGACACATCTTGCAATGTCCCGATGTGCATTTAGCGGCTACATGAGAATTTGACCGCAAACAGTTGAGGCATATCTTGCGCGCGCGTATCTCGGAAATTCTACGCGCCACCGGAAGCGCCAAGAAATCCTTACAGCTATACAGAGAATGTTCGCCCTTGCAATAATAACAACCTGATTTGACCGTTGCGGCATTAGACGACTGCCGTTTGCCGCTCGATTGTTGTCCGACCCCCGCGCCCTTAGCCACGCTGTCACTTCCCGAACCGTGTGTAGCTTCGAGAGTTTGGCACTGATGCGCGATGAAATCGAGAAACTGCTTTAATGTGGGCCGTTCGTCGCCAGTGAGTGACGTCTGCCATTCTCGCATTGTGACTTTATCCAACTTGGACTTTAGTATGTAAACCAGCAAATCGTCCCAATGATTAGTTGGACATTTTAGCGCCTGAAGGGCGTGTAAGCGTCTTGATGCGTCATCCGCGAGTCTTCTTAAATCCTTTGCGTTTTCTTTCGCGATGCTAGGCGTGTCTACTAAAGCTCTGATGTGATTTTCTACGATAACGCGCTTATTGTCGTACCGTTTACATAGTAGTGCCCACGCGACCGAATAATTTGCTTCGGTTATTTCAAGAGAATTTACTACTTTGCTCGCCTCACCTGTGAGAGAGGCCCTTAGGTACTGAAACCTCTGAATATTACTGAGCGTTACATTATTGTGAATGACCGACATGAAATTGTCGTGAAAGGGGAACCACTCGTCATAGCTACCCGAAAACGTAGGTAAATTGAGCTTCGGAAGACGTACGTGCGTCTGCGTGACGCCGTTGAATGATTCACGAACACTCGAAGTGGACGGAGATGCCGTCGTATCGCGCGAGACCGCAGACGGCGGACTTAACAATTCGCGTATTTTTGCAGATAATACATAAAAGGCTTCTTCAAAGCCTGCGCGATCGGCTTCCTCCTTCTCGTCTAATGCTTCGAGATTCGATTGAATTTGATCATACTCGGACCAATAGTGATCGAGCTTGTCTTTACGCTCCTGCAATTGAGCCGCAATGGCGGGAGTGACCGCCCCTACTGACTCGACGTAAGTGCGAATTCGCGTGCACGAACTCTTAAGCGTTGCGCGTTTCCTTTTGAGGACCGCGAGGGATTCTTCCGTTGACATTTTTAGATTAAGAAATGCACGAAGTACAAAATTTGAAACTGGCGATTTACACGAGTACCACTGAATAGCCCCTACCTATGTATGACGCGCTGCGCACGCAGGTATCCGTTGAATGGCGTGGTAAACTCTCCTTGTAACAATGGCGGCTGCAGCGTCGAACCGTCGTTCGCAAAAGATCGATGGCGTCCTGTGGCGGATTGCTCTCCTCTCGATCCACGCTGGCCCTTGTATGCCCGTTGGCGTCAATCCTCGTTGTCGTCTCGGAAGAAAGACTTACGGCTGCAAACGATCGCTTACTTGGTTCGGCGGTCGTAATGTCGTGAAACGATCTGCTTCGTTCACTGCTCGGCTTGGCGCCAAAACTCTCCGCATCCGCAATTCTCGATGCTCGTGCCCTTGCCTCACTTGTGATGCCAAAAAAGATATCCGGCAATCCGGGTATCCGGCTCGAAGGACCAAAACTATGTTATGTACTGTTGTACAAACTGAGGGCTGCTGCCCACCACGTTTATCCACGGTACGATTGCTTCGCGGTACGTGGCCGAGAAATGTATTTTCTCTTGCTTAGGACGAATTAATAGAGGCACTTTGTAATTGTTAAGGAACACTTTAATGCGGAGATTACACAAAGAATGCCACTTGTCTGGCAATAAGGGAACTGAGCCCTTTACAAAACGTCGTGGTACGTGTTTATCCCACGACTTGATACAGAGTAATAATGTCCGATTGACAAGACGATCGATGATGATGCGCGAGCGCCCCGATAGCAGCGCCTGAACGGATAGGAACTACCAAATAACTAGCGCCGCGGACGCGAGCTCCGCGGACAATGTAAACGTGCGAAATTAAGATTATGATTTATCCAACACTCATTATACTTATGTTCATCTTCTGGAAAATAAAACTGAAGTACAAGAGATTCTCAAAGAATTTGTAAAACGAGTAGAAACACTTTGGAATTTAAAAATATCAAAAATAAGATGTGATAATGGAAAAGAATATGTTAACAAAGACATACAAACATGGTGTAAAACTAGAGGAATAATAATGGATACTACAACACCATACACACCACAGTTAAATGGAAGAGCTGAAAGATTAAACAGAACTTTATTAGACAAGGTTCGTGCACTTCTTTTTGATTCAACTTTAGACAAAGAGATGTGGGGAGAGGCATTGTATTGTGCGACTTATATTATAAATAGATTACCAATAAATATATTGGAGAAAACACCATACGAGATGTGGGAAAAGCGCAAGCCAAATTTAGAATCAATGCAGATTTTTGGAAGTATAGCTCATGCTAAGAATTTAGGTCCCCTAAAGAAACTGGATGAAAGAAGTAGAAAATTATTATTTGTGGGATATGCTCCCAACGGTTATAGATTGTGGAGTCAAGAAAAGAGAAAGATAACAATAGCTCGTGATGTCTACTTTGAAGAGATACATGAAGAAGAAAGATTAAGAACGAAGAGTAGTAATGTGAAATTAATACAATTTGATGAAGAATCAGATGAAGAAATAGAAGAAGAAAAGTCTTTCGAAATTGAAGAGTGGGAAGATGCACAAGATCAACAGCTAAATAATTCGCCAGATTCACAGGAAGAAAGAAATGATTCAATAGATACAAGAAGGAAATCAACAAGACAGAAGAAATACCCAGAACGATTCAGAGAATTCGTCATGTTAACCTACAGAGAAGCGATTACAGGTCCAGACAGAGTAAAATGGGAAGAAGCTATAAATGAAGAGAAACAGTCTTTAAAAGAAAACAATACATGGGAAGTAACAGATCAAAAGAATCTAATTGATGAAAAGCCTTTAACCGGAAAGTGGGTTTTCAAGATAAAGCAAGATGGTAGATATAAAGCACGTCTAGTAATACGAGGTTGCGAACAAGAGCATGGAATTAATTATGAAGAAACATTTAGTCCAGTAATAAGCACAAGTGCTTTGAGAACTTTGTTTGCTTTAGCAGCCATTAAAAACTACAAGATTATAACGTTCGACATAAAAACGGCTTTCTTGTATGGTAACGTTGAAGAAAATGTCTATATGTATCCACCTGAAGGGTACAATAATAAAGGAAAAGTGTTCAAATTAAAAAAGGCCTTATATGGTCTAAGACAAGCACCACTAAGATGGAACATACGATTTACAGATTTCTTAAAAGAAAAGAATTTTAAGTCACTTATGAGCGAACAGTGTATTTTTAAAAAGGAAAATAAAGAATTAATACTTGGTATTTATGTTGATGACGGAATTTTACTAGGAAACAATTTGCAAGAAATGAAAGAAATAATAAAACAGTTAAAATCAGAATTTAAAATGACAGTAGTCTATAAGCCAAAGATATTTGTTGGTTTCGAAATTAAAAGAGATGAAAATTTAATAAAGTTAAAACAAGAAGAATACTTAAGGAAAGTCCTGAAACAATATAATATGGATAAAGCAAAACCAGTTAAAATACCGATAATTAAGAACGAAGAAAGAAATACACCGAAGAAAGAAGTCTATAGCTACAGAGAAGTGGTAGGAAGTTTATTATATCTTTCGACTAAAACTAGACCAGATATTTCTTATAGTATTGGTTTTTGTAGTAGATATTTGGAAAATCATACTCAAGAAAATATAAATGATGTGAAGCATACAATGAAATACTTGTGTGGATCAGAGAATCAAGGAATACAATATTGTGTAAATGAAAATCAAAATATACTGCAGGGATATTGCGATGCTGATTTTGCTGGAGATCTTCAAACAAGACGAAGTACAACTGGTTATATTATATTTTACGGTGGTGGAGCAATAAGCTGGTGCTCGCGTAGACAACCAAATATAGTCCTATCCAGTACAGAAGCAGAATATGTCGCAGCAGCAGAGTGTTGTAAGGAGCTACAATACTTAAAAACTTTGTTAGAAGAACTTCAAGCTGAAGAAATTAAAATAGAACTGAATATAGACAATCAAAGTACCATTGCACTGATAAAAAACGGAGTAATTAATAAAAGATCTAGACATATTGACGTAAAATATAGATTTGTTCATGATTTAGTTAAAAATAAAATCATAAAATTGAAATACTGCCCAACAAATGAACAAAGAGCTGACATATTAACAAAAGCTTTGACTACAGTGAAATTTGAAAACTGCAAAAAACATATCGTGAATTAGCATGTTGAAATTAAGGGGAAGTGTTGGAAAGTTGTAATTTTCATCAGGCTAATTGACGATAGATGGCATGATTAATTCATCGAGTAGATGGCACTATCTTTCGATAGTCAGATTAATGAAATTTGAACATCGTTGATGCTCGCCCCTTATCCTAGCGGACCATGGTGCCGAACGGTTGTGTGTGAGCTGTGTGCGATTGTAAGGCCTTGCAACGATGATCTGATTTCGTTACAGATAAGTTTAATATAAGAAACTGTACTAAAGTATATGCACAAAAGTCATTATTTCTGTAAGATGTTTATTATAAGCGATTTGTTATATTGATGCTTTTGTTGTATTATGCTTGTGTAATGATTCATGATTTATGGTATTCTATTTCCTTCAGAAGTTCATTCATTAAATCTAAACGATTTGATTGATGTGTATTGTCTTTCTTTGATTAAGCTTAATTAGATGAGTTAATATTGCTCATTAAATTTAACATAAACTAGAAATAGTAAAATCCATGTAGTTCTTATTCTTATTAAATTCTACTAAATTAAATAGTAAACCCCATGTAGTTCTTATCTATTAAATAGGGTCTTAACCTACAAAAATAAAGTCCTGTTTTTGTATTTTATAATTGTAAAATAAGTTAATAGAAGTCAGTTTATCGCGTTAGTTGAATTATCTGATAGTAAATTTTGAGTAAAAAAATTGTTTAAAGAATGATGAATTTGAATCTCAACGAAACGCTTTGTGATTGGCTGACGGCGCCGTGATGTCATTTGTATAGTCGACACATAAAGCGATTTTTGGCGTGCCTCTGGTACAGCTACCAAAAGCAACCGTGGTTGAGGCTATCTTTGTCTTCTGATCCCTGGAAACGAAGATAGCCTTAGTCGCGGTTACTTTTGGTTGCTATACCAGAAGCACGCCAAAAATTGCCTATAATAAATGTATTGATAGAAATGAATTTTTCGAAAATTTTCAAAACAAGTGACAGTTATCAAATGATCTGTTGTCATGGCAAGTAGCAGAAATAAATTGCTATCATTAGAGGGATTTTCTAAAGCAGATTCGACTAATTTGCCAAAATTAGACAGCTTTATGGTATGGAATTTTTTAACGACCGATGCTCGTTTTAATGCTCCAGAAGTTCGTGGAGTCAAAACTACACAGTAAGTGTTTTTTATTACATAAATGAATTTCATTCATCATGTAATAAATATATACATAAATAAAAGATTTAAATATAATATCTCATATTGATTTACAAAAGATTTGCTCCATTTACTAATTGTGTTTATGTATTTATATTGAAAATTATATTCCTGTATTCCATAAACATATTCCACCTTATCGTATTCATTCAGTGTAATGTCTATGTGAAGTATATATAGTGTAGAAATGTTTTTTTCAAGTGCGGTCTTTATAATATTCTTATTTTGTTCAGTTCGTTGCGAGAAACATACGGTGATAAAGCTGTCGGATATGTCTGCCTGAAAAGAAACGGAGATATCTGTATGGTAAAAGGACAAGTATGTCCTGAACATAGAGTCCGTAGTTCACCGTATGATGTAACTGCAACGATTAACGAGAAAGAGGAAAAAGTTGAAAATGTTCAGTGTCATGATTGCCCAGCATCGACTGGTAAGAAAACTTATTTTTTATACATTCATTTATCTGACACTTGTACAATGTCGAATAACTGTTACCTTTTCATTAGAAATTTGCTATTTGATAACAGGTTTTAAGCAATGTTAATATACATATTATTTTTTTTTTTTAGGAGGTTGCAAGCATGCCGTTGCTTTTTTAATGTGGATCCATCGACGATCAGAAAACCCTTCGCCGACTGAAATAGAGTGCTACTGGAAGAAGTCGGTCCTATCAACAGTTGGGACTAGCCTGAAATTCATAACAGCGAAAGAAATTGGCACATCAAATAGACATTTCGCACAGGAAAGTGATCCAAATGTAAAATCGTTTTTTGAATTAGTTTTGTAAAAAGCTGAAAAAGCACAAATTGATAGTCAATTATCAAGACATTCTTTTCACCTGAAAGAACGGGATGTTGTTCTTTTATCAATTCATCAACAGCTAATCAGATTTGTTGAATCTGGCAGATCTGAAGTAGATATTTTTTTAGCTGAATTAAAAACAGAAATGTCCAGTGAATTGATAAAGGAAGCTGAAATGAAAACTCGTGACCAAAGTCTAAGTGTTGTTTGGCACGAGCTCCGATATGGAAGGGTCACTGCGTCAAAGTTATTCGAATGTGCTCATTGCAGAACTCCAGACGGATCATTTACAAACTCTGTAATAGGTGCAGGAAAAACATTCGACAGCAAAGAAATGCAACGTGGAAGAGTATTAGAGGAACAAGTGCTAAAAGTACTGGAAAGGAATCTTGGACAAAAATTGGAAAGATGTGGTCTTAAACTTTCGGCAAACTTTCCTATCTTTGGAGCCTCACCAGATGGTATTGGTTACGACTTTGTTGTTGAAATAAAATGCCCAAGTACTGATAAAGGATTTAAAACCTTTTTACCAAATGGACAAATTAATTTAAAGTGCAAAGCACAAATTTGTTTGCAAATGTTATTTTGCAATTTTAAAAAAGGTTTATTTTGTGTAGCGAAGCCTACATTTGAAAAAGATGAAGCTGTCGAGACATTGTGGGTATCCTATGATGAAGAATTTACAATTCATTTAATAAATGAGAGTCTTCATTTCTGGAAAAAAAATATATTTAATAAATTACTTGACAGTGTCATGAAATAAATATTTCTTTGTTTTTAAATGTTATTATGAAATAAATTTTATATATATACATACATACCAGGTAAGTTTTTCAAGGCTGTACATAGGGAAGTACATGTTATAGCTCATAGCCAATCGCAGTCCAGCTTTAGACATGAACCTTACACTAATCGACCAGTAGCCTGAAAGCAATACTATGTATGCTGCAGCGCTGCTTTCTTCTTTTTTTTTATTTTAATATTTAAGTAGAAATGAAATAAATGTAATTTTGTAATTATTATATATGTGTCTTCTACATTTACTTCACCAATGACGTCATTTTGTCCAACGTGTAATGTAGCCAAAGAACATTGGTGTATGTTTCAAAGTGTTGCCAGTCGTTCCTGTCAAGCGGAGAATCCCATTGGAAAAATACACTTAATCGATGTCTGCATTGTCATATATATATATATATATTCACCGACAACGATGGAGTGTGGAGAAGTACTTTTTGAAATATATTGTAAAAACTTATAATGTGTACCTGTCGTTTTGTTTTGTAGATATTTCCTTTATTTACTTACAATTCGTATCACACAATGGTATGAAATAAAATACACGGAATAAAATTAAATGTTTGGATTTATATTTTACATGTCTTCAGGCCTTAAGTTTTAATTATAGGTGATTGCAAATTTATTAAAGCTGCTGCTATAACAACAATCGAGTCAATATTTGACATGAAATTGTTTTTTAGTTGAGCATGCGGATCTAACATGCTAAATTCTCGTAATCTTCTAATGACTCGTTCAACATGTATTCGTAAACTGGCAATCCGTTTTGTTTTTAAAACTTCCTCTTCAGTAGGTTTCACTCCACCTGAAACACTGGGAGGACGAATCAAACTGCAATTTTTTTTGGATTTAAGTAAATATTCAATTTGTTTAAATCCTCTATCGGCCATTACTGCACATCCTTCGGGTAATTGATCTAGAATACCACAGTTTTCAAATAAAACTGTATCACTTACCCGACCACTGTAGCCAATAGATATGAAATTAATAAAGCCATCCGGAGTACACGATACTAAAAATTTCAGAGTATTGCATTTTTTGTATTCGGACCAAGTTAAAGCTTGGTGCATTGAATTAGTCGGCTTTTCAATTTGAATCTCAAAACAGTCTATAATTGAGACAACATTACTGTAATTGGCACGAAAAGGGATTGGTAAAGCTTTTTTTAAAGTATTCATTGTTGGAAAGAAAATGAATGGTTTAAAGAAAGCACATATCTTCTCAACACTGTTATTAAATATTCTACTCGCTTGAACAGTAGACACTCCAAATTGATGTCCCAGTCTTTCAAATGTATCACTCAGTCTAATTTTCATTTGAATGGTTTAAAGAAAGCACATATCTTCTCAACACTGTTATTAAATATTCTACTCGCTTGAACACTCCAAATTGATGTCCCAGTCTTTCAAATGTATCACTCAGTCTAATTTTCATCAAAGTCAGTTTTATGTGATGTTCTGCAATGCCACTGTAACTAGACAATTCCTCTATAATCCAGTACCATTCATCTTGCAGGCCTAAATAAAATTTTGGATTCGTTCGTATGAAGTGGTTAATTACAGTCTCCATTTTGTCATTGACATCATCTGGTAAGTCACTGCATTCACTGTCACTTTAGGATATCTTTGATGTGAACGTTGTTGAAGACGTCAGTACGTTTTCACTCGATGAATCCAGTTTAGTTGCAACGACAAATTGCTTTCTCTGCTTATGTTTTTGTGGCTCGAATAATTCACTAATTGGTGAGCATGATACATCGACTACGATAGGTTTTACAGTGCAACCTGTACTCCGATAATGTGGTTTTATATTCACTTGAATACTTTTATGTTTCACCACATTCTTAAAGGCTGAAGTTTGCTTTGATATTGACGGTGAACTTGACAGGCGAAACAGGAAACTCTCATCTTCGGTTGCGTCTTCTGTAACGAATACATTTCCTTGCAAAGATAGCATTTGTTCCGAAATGTTTTCCACAGATGAATCCTGTCCCCAAGAAGAGCAACCAGGCCTAGGCTCGTCTGCAGATTTTGGATCATGAGATGATTGCAAATTATCTAGCTGATTTTCTATTTCTTTTCGACTTCTTTTATTACTTGAGATGACAAGTTCATCTACGTTTGGCATTTCAACTTCCGATGAAGAAGATTGCTGTGCAGAGAGAATTGTCGCTATTTCCCTTTTCCTATTAATTTTCAAGAATGCCGGACGAGGTTCTCGACTTTTTGCTGCTCTCCTGCCAGGTTGACAATCAAAAAATCGAGGTGCTGCATCTTTTTTCATGCGTAACATCCCACCAGTCAATTTGTAACGAATGTAGTTTTCTAAATCTTCTTCCAACTTGAACAAAATTTAGTAAGTGCTTTTTAGGTTATGTTATTACAATCTTATGATGAAGGAAAGAAAAAATGCGATTCAAAGGATCAGTAATTTAAATTTATATTATTGCATACTTAACTTACTACAAAATGATCTTCGCAACAAAACAATTTGCTTTTTGTAGGTTCATCAATACGACGAGCAAGTTGGAACCACAATTTTCGCCGATTTTCATTTTCCGGGACCGATAAAAATATTTTTTCTGGCGAATTTTTCGTTGTGTTCCCACACAGAGGAACAAAACAAAATCTGTATGGTTTCGGAGGCATTTTTTACTTTAAAATCACCGAAACTCCGTTTTTCGCAATGCTTAACGTATATGCCAAACAACCGTATGACGTCACATCACCGTTCGGCAGCGTTCGAGTGTTTCCGGAACGTTTTCGGCGATTTCAAAAACGCTCATTTTTAATTGCAAAATTTTAGCATTTGGAAGGTTTTAAAAATTATAAAACGAATTGTACGGCATCAGAAACATCTTCTTTACTGGAATACATTAATTTTAAAAATTAGGTTAAGACCGGATTCTATTAAATTAAATAGTAAAACCCATGTAGTTCTTAATGAAAAATCTTCCTATTTCAATCTAAATGGTTCTAAGGTAAATGTTTCGATTAGGGGACCCCCCTCTAATGACTTTGACCTTGACGTATGTTGTCAAGGTCATGACCCTGAGTAACCTCCGGCAGGTATTAGCCGTCGCTCGTCCTTCGTTAAAAAGTTATTAACAATCAAAGTTTTAAAAATAACGTCTTATTTCTGCTATATACCATCTTAAACATTATTCTACACATACATTTTGACTTCCTACACTACACGAACTCCAATTCCTCCCCCCCCC